>NW_017309415.1:58311-69326 GCF_000935625.1 Nanorana parkeri
CTAAGGTGGAGCCTGGCTTTGCAACCATACAATTTCACCATGCAATATCGGCCAGAGCCTCAAAACGGGAATGCGGATGGCTTATCCCGGCAGACGGACCTGGAACCTTAAGACTACTTTTCCAACATCCTCGAGTTGACCCGTTTGGGGTCCCACTGTGGCTGTTGGACTGTTTCCCAGGGGGGGGTATTGTCATGGTCCTTGGAATACTTTATCTCCTGGGACTTCTGTGTCATTATACATATCGGACCAATCGCTGCTTGCCCTGTTTCAAGTCCTCCTTTGCATGGTGGAGAGGACCTAGGTGAGGACTGGAGGATAGTTTGCAGTTGACCAATTGGAAGGTGGTCGGTTGGGCCACCTTCAAACTGTTGTTTTATATAAGTGTGTGTGTGCATCCAATAAAGCAGATTCCTGTTTGAACTTACATACAGCCTGCCTGGTGTTTGTTCTGAGCTATTACCACTGGATACGAACAGCACATAGCTGAAGTTCGAATCCCAAATTATCGGATGTCCGAAATATCAGACGCTGCGGTCTGAAATCTAAGGAGTGCCGGGAGAGTGGAACCGAGCGAGCAAGGGGCTCGTTACAGGTGCCATAAGAGGACCCCTCTCACCTACCGAAAGGCTGCGCAGAAGACAACATAATCTGTGTATGTACTGTGCATCCCCAGAACATATGGTTGACGTCTGTCCCTTAATCCAGAAGAAACTGGAGGGTAAGTCCTTTTCCTCCTGTAACCATCGCCATATCAAGAGTACCCCGTCAACTTACATGTTCTTGCCTTTAACGTTACAGTGCGAACAAAACCGCATCCACGTGGAGGCCATGATTGACTCGGGCGCCTGCGGAAATTTCATAGACTCCCTGTTTGTGAAACACAATAAAATTCCCACACAACCAAAAGCATTACCAGTGTCTGTCAGTTTAATTGATGGGTCCACATTGACCTCTGGTCCCATTATACTGCAAACCCAACCCTTACAGGTAATAGGCCCTTCTAATCATCTAGAACACATAGCCTTTGATGTCATTCCTTCTCCTGTCTTCCCCATGGTCCTAGGTCTACCATGGTTAAGGCAACATCAGTCTTCGATGGATTGGGCTCAGGGTCATGTAAGGTTAGACTCCCCATACTGTAGGGACACCTGCTACCTCACCCTGCCCATCTTTCAGGTTGAGGCTAGCTCGGAACCGCACCAGTATCGGGATTTTGGGGATGTTTTTTGCAAAAAAAAGGCAGACACCCTACCACCACATCGGGCATACGATTGCCCTATCGATCTAGCACCGGGTAGCACCATTCCTGTGGGCAGGATTTACCCGCTCTCAGAACTGGAACTTGCACATTAAAAAAATTACCTTGACGAAAACCTTAAGAAAGGGTTTATCCGACCCTCAATGTCACCTGTGGGTGCCGCCATGTTCTTTGTGCGTAACAAAGACCTGAGTCTCAGACCTATCATCAACTACAGGGGCCTGAACATGATCACGGTTAAGAACAGATACCCACTTCCCCTCATCCCGGAACTTATTGAGAGACTTGGCACTTCTCAAATCTATACTAAACTGGACCTTAAGGGGGCATACAATCTCATAAGGATCAAGGCTGGAGATGAGTGGAAAACTGCTTTCAGAACGAGATACGGGTTATTTGAATACACCGTCATGCCTTTTGGCTTATGCAATGCCCCAGCCACTTTCCAGAGGTTCATAAATTACATTTTTAGAGATCTCTTAGATGTCTGTGTAGTCATCTATTTAGATGACATTTTAATCTACTCTGACAACCTCGAACAACATGGGAAACATGTGCGCTGGGTGCTAGCATGCCTACGCGTTCATAACTTGTATGCCAAACTTGAAAAGTGTTCTTTCGAAACGCAGACTGTTACTTTCCTAGGATATATTATCTCGCCCGAAGGAATTAAAATGGATACGGCTAAGGTTGACTGTGTGCTCAACTGGCCAATACCGCACTCCCGCAAGGCCTTGCAGAGGTTTTTGGGATTCTCTAACTTCTATAGAAAATTCATAGAAAATTTCTCCCGAGCGGTCAAACCCCTCTCCAGATGAACCAGTTCAAAGGTCAAGTTCAAGTGGAACCCTGATGCCCAGTCAGCCTTCGAGGAGTTAAAAAGAAGGTTTACCACCGCTCCTATACTACACCTACCGGATGCCAAAGCCTTCTATGTCCTGGAAGTAGATGCTTTGCACTCTGCCATAGGTGCCATTCTGTCGCAAAGGTTGTCTATGAATTCTCCTATCCACCCGGTGGATTTTTCATCGCGTTCGTTGTCTCCTTCTGAAATTAACTACCCTATTGGGGAGAAGGAGTTACTCGCTGTGAAACATGCCCTGGAGACTTGGCAGCATCTCTTGGAAGGTGCTCAAAACCCCGTCACTATCTATACGGATCACCAGAATCTCCAATACCTCCAGGTGAATAAAACCCTTTCCTCTAGACACCCTCGCTGGAGCCTCTTCTTCAGTAGATTCAACTTCACACTTACCTATAGGCCCGGCTCAAGAAATGGGAAGGCCGACGCCCTATCCAGGGTTGAAGAGCCGCTTGACTCAGTGACTCCACCGACCTCCATCATCCCTTCTGGGAAGATACTAGCAGCCATTGTTCCCTTGAAACAACAGCTCCTAGAAGGACTAGAAGTCGAGAAGGGGGTTGCACCACCTAACCTAAAAAAGGACCTTGAGGGGTTTCTGTACAAGGATTCGAGACTCTACATTCCTCCTTGCCTACAAATAGAGATCCTCAAACTCCTCCATGACAAGCCTCTTGTGGGTCACCCAGGAGTGAATAAGACTTCTGAATTGGTCAAGAGGTATTTCTGGTGGCCCAAGATGATGGAGACCATTAAGGAATTTGTTTCCACTTGTGAGACTTGTGCTACTTGTAAGTACGACAAGGGGAGACCCTACGGGTTACTGACTAGTCTCCCCATACCCTCACAACCTTGGGAGATGGTGTCCTTAGACTTTATTGTAGAACTACCCTCATCTCAAAAGCATAACACCATTCTCGTGGCTGTGGATAGATTCACAAAAATGGGCCACTTTGTACCGTTGCAGAAACTGCCCACCGCCCAGGAAACTGCAGTAGCATTCTTGAATAACATTGTCAGACTACATGGTATACCGGGCCAGATTGTTAAAGACTGTGGAAGCCAGTTCGTGTCCAGCTTCTGGAGGGCCCTGTGTAAACTATTGGGGATAGATCATAGACTCTCCAGCGCTTACCACCCCCTGACCAATGGGCAGGCTGAGAGAGTCAATCAATGCCTCGAGCAGTTTTTTACGCTGTCATTGTTCGTATCTACAGGATGACTGGGTGGAGCTTCTTCCCTTGGAGGAATTCTCATACAATAATTCCATTAGCTCATCCTCTCAGTTCTCTCCGTTCTTCGCAAATTACGGGTTTCACCTAAACCTGCTGCCCTTCTCTCTCGTGCCAACCAACAATCCTGCCACGCAGGACTTTCTCACTCGCATTCTACAGACCTGTGACTCCCTCAAAACCAATTTGCAGGTTGCTCAGAAAAGGCAGAAACGGTTCTATGACCTGAGGAGACGTGAACCCCCCTCTTATCAGGTCGGGGATTTAGTATGGCTTTCCACGAAAAACTTGAAGGTCAGGACCCCTTCTAGGAAGCTAGGTCGCTTATTCGCGGGCCCGTTCCCTATTGACAGGGTTATTAACCCTGTCACAATGAAGCTTGCGTTGCCACCAGACCTAAGGATTCACCCGGTTTTTCATGTGGCACGTCTCAAACCCTATAAAGGGAACAACTTTCCCAACCAGGTGCCTCCAGCTCTTCCCCCCTGTTGAAGTGGAGGGGGTTGAGGAATTCGAAGTCCAGCAAATTCGGGACTCTAGGAAAAGTCGAAACTCCCTGCAGTACCTCATCCTTTGGAAGAACTATGGTCCTCAGGAGGACACTTGGGAAAAAGCAGGTGATGTGCATGCTCCACGGCTCCTCTGTCAATTCCATTTGAGATACCCGCTGAAGCCGGCTCCTCCAAGAACCCCTGGTAGGGGTGCCCTGGGGAGGGGGTACTGTCAGGGACAGATTCAATTGCTCGGCGTTCAGTCAATGGAGACTGTAGGTTGAGCAATATCTCTCCTACCGGCCTGCTGAACTACCGCATCTCCCTACTCACAAGCCTGGAACTTCACAGGAGTTAAGTTGGACAGAATCTGAACCACCCTGCACGTCTCATCTCTGGACTGTGGCCAAAATACACTGCTGACAGCCTGACTAAAACCGCAAGTAACTGGGAGATTTAGACTGTGTTATTGTGCTGCTGGACTATATTGCCATCTGCTGGCGAGAGCTATACTGCACCCTCCTGTGATCTCTCCCACTCAGCAGTAGTTACATTGTACATATGCTATATCCCATGATACTACTTCACATAGATAACGCATTATAGATTGTTGCTGATCTTTCACTTACCCGCATTTATGTGTGCAATATTGTGGGAAATTAATTAATTACCTTGTATGCTGGAATACACTGGTAGTTTTACTTTTGTTTAAGTGGTATATGATGTTTGTGGGAGCTGCGCCCCCTCACCACACCTAAGAGGGTTACAGCAGCATCCCCAGCCTGAACCACTTCCTGATCCGATTGGGCTGGGCCCTGAGATCCATATCTGAGCTCCATAGGCAGTGGGTAGAGCATTACACCGTCCTCCTCTCACTGTGGAGCCCCCAGAATGTTGCACAGTCGCCCCGGGCTGCACATTTGAATGACAACCTCCCTCTCCTGAAGAAGCGCCCCTAAGCGCAAAACGTTGAGAGAAAACTAGGCTCCTCCTCTGTTAAACCTTCAATAACGCTGTATCATGTCAAATTACCAACAATCATGTCTCTGTTAAGTCTGATTATCTAATCATGTTAATTATGTCTAATCATGGCTTTCTACTATCATGCATTGTAATTCTATCAATCATGTTATTCACATATATATGAAGGACAGAACAGAAATGGAGTGAGCTTTTCAGGGAGATATACAATTAAAGGATCATTGTAAATGTATTGTTGCAGGCACTCTATATGTACATGTACTATATACTACATATAGAATGCACTGAACAATAGATTTACAATTATCCTCTGCTAATATGAATGGGTTAAATGATCCGTAGTACATGATATGTAGCCCTGTACCCCCTTTTCCACTTACAGAGCTAGGTTATTGTTTTTCTTTTAAATAAATATTCATGTAATTTTATTGGTATCTATCTTCATTTTGTACATTTACCAGTAGCTGCCTCATTTCCCACCCTCGGCTTATATTCGAGTCAATACTTTTTCCCAGTTTTTTGTGGTAAAATTAGGTACCTCGGCTTATATTCGGGACGGCTTATACTCGAGTATATACGGTACCTGTGTTTTTGGGGTCCTGATTTCAGTTCACCTTGGGCACTATATGCATGGAGTTTTAACAATATGTTCTCTGTTTGTTTTCGCTATGTTCTCAAATGTTGTTAAAGATGATCTCTGGCCGGGGCAATCCCCCAGTAAATTTAACCACTTCCTCTACCCATACCACTAATAAAAAAATAAATGGCCTTATTACTTACCTGAATATGTGGTCACGTAACATGCGTGGCCCAGCGTTATCTTTCTTTTGCACGTAGAGTTAGCGGGTCCTTTTTCAAGTATCACCATCACTTTATACTTATGCAGATAGTTCCCATTGGCTGAAAAAAGATTCCATCAGTGGGATCGTCTCTGATGATGATGATCTATTGTGTGATATACTGTATATGCCAATGATGGCAAACCTTTTTGAACCCGAGTGCCCAAACTGCGACACAAAATACATTTATATATCTCAAAGTGCCAGCGCTGAAAATAAGTTTAGTATTGCAGTTTGGGCGCTCGGGTTTAAGAAACGTTCAACATCACTGCCTTAGGCAAAATAGAGAAACCCGCATATTCAAACATTAAGGCCCCATTCACACTGAGCGACACTCACCTGGGCAGATCCTGCAAAGCCCCCATGAGACCCTGAAGTCTGCCAGATCTCAGAGGGGCTGTGAAGGATCTGTGGTGGGCTTTGCAGGTGGCAGAGCACCCTACGGATCCTGCAAAGCTCCCCACATAACCTGCAGAGACCCCCTGAGACCCTGCAGTCTGCCGGATCTCAGGGGTGCTGTGCAGGATCTGTGGGGGGCTTTGCAGGATCTGTGGGGGGTTTTGCAGGCTGCAAAGGCTGGACAATATTTTTTGGATCCATCCCAGCTGCAGCGTGGCTCTGCTCTGTCAGCATATAGTGGGCAATATTGCATGGGCCCTTGGTGGGGGGGCCCAAGAAAATGTTTGCCCGGGGTCCAATCAATATTTAAGACAGCCCTGACCTCAGTAGATGCATCTGAGAAGATGTGAATCTTTCTTCTTTGACTTGCAGCAAAGGAAGCTGAAGTGTAGCAGCTTGGTATGTGAATTTCATCTAAGGCATGTAGAGATTTCTTCCAGGATTCCCATTTTGAATGCTTATCTATTGGTAGTGGAGCATCCCGATCTTTAATAGTCTCTGATAACTGTCTCAATAAGGATTTGCCTTGTATGGTGATGGGATCCACAAATCCCAGTGGATCAAATAGGCTGTTCAAAAATGACAGAACACCACATTTGGTAAATGGCCTGTTTGCACAGTTGACTTGAAAGCCGAAGGTGCATGTCCATTCCCAGAGTTAAGTCATCCTGTGGCATGATCGCTAGGTTGAAAGGCTTTCATAACAGCAGCACTATTTGAAGCAATCTTGTGTAGTCTGAGGTTAGTCCTTTGAAGCAGGTCTACGGCTTATTCATCTGTAGGTAAAGATTTAAGTCCATCATCCACGTAGAAGTCTCTCTCAACGAAGTGTCGAGCATCTGCACTATACTTCTTTTCGCCATTAAGAGCAGTCCTACGTAGACTGTATGTTGCAACAGCAGGTGAGGGACTATTTCCGAAAACATGTTCCATCATGCGGTATTTAATCATTTAATTGTTTTTGTTGTTGTCACGGTGCCACAGAAACCTTAGGAAGTTCCTCTGGTCTTCCCAAAGGTTGTTGGTTAGGTTGGGACCAGTGAGAAGAACATCGTTCAGGGATACGCCTTGATGCTTGGCACTGGAGTCAAATACTTCCCTGATTTGTTTTGGCTTACGTGGATGATACACTCCAAAGAAAGGCAAGTACCAGCACTCGTCGTGTTCTTGAAGAGGTGGAGCTGGCTCGGCGTGATCATTGTCAAAGATCCTTTTCATAAAAGCAATGAAATGGTCCTTCATTTCAGGCCTGTTCTTTAGTGTTCGTTGAAGTGAATTGAATCTGAATAAAGCCTGTTGACGATTCTTTGGTAGTCTGGCTTTTGCAGACCGAAGAGATAAATGGTGCAACCCAGCTGTTAGACTCATCCTTGAAGAATGAATTGTCCATTATTGTGATGAACTTTCTGTCTTCAAATGACAAGGCTATTTTGTTGTCATCACTTGTAGTACAAAACACTGTTCTACCTAAGTTATCATCACAGAGGATAGGAGGAACAGCAGGTACTTGGATGATGTTAAGAGGCGTCTCACTTACTTCATAATGGTGAGGGCACTGTTTGAAGTGAGATGCACGTCCATTTCTTAACATGTGAGTTTTGAAGGAGTGGATCTCAGATGGTGTATGCATTCTATCTAAGCATACATCGCCCACTATTACCCAGCCTAGATCTAGTCTTTGTGCATAAGGGGCATCGTCAGGTTCATCGCACTGTTCGCATACATTATGTACTCTGAGAATGTCTCTTCCCAGCAAGACTAAGATTTCAGCATTCATGTCTATTGCTGGAATGTCTTTAAACAGGTGCCTTAAGTGAGGATGGTGATATGCAGCTTCTGGAGTAGGAATTTCTTCCCTGTCTTCTGGTGTCTGGTAACACTCAACTAATGTTGGCAAGAGTATGCCCTCCTCCTCCTTGATATGAGAGACCATGAACCCATCGGCCCTTCTGACCAGAACAGGTTCTGAGAGTTTATGGTGTTGCATGTCCCTCTATGCCAAATATCTCAAAGAATTTGGGTTTGACCAGGGATCTGTTGCTCTGTTCGTCTATTATGCCATACATCTAAGTAGTCTTCTCAAGTTGACCCTGTGCGTATATCTTGACTAGTCATACCCTGGCACAGCATTTGTGATCTAAGCCTTCTCCACAGACTTCTGTACATGAAGAACAAACACCTGTTGTGGCTGGAGCACGACTTTGTTGCTCCCCACCATAATTTGAAGGAGAGCTTGATGTAGGAGGCTGCTGTGGGTTGGCTGGAAGTGGAGTAGGATGCATATCTGTAACACGTTTGTCACTGCTGCATTCTGTGCACTTGATGACAACTTTACAGTCTTTAGCAAAATGATTATAGGAAGCACAGCACCTATAGCATACTCCAAGTTTCTGGAGAATCTCCCTGCGCTATTGTAAAGTCTTTGCCCTAAGCCCACGACATTTTTAAGAGGGTGAGGCTTCTTGTGAATAGGGCACTGACAATAAGGGTCTTTATCTCTATCACCCAAATCATTCTGGTGTGCTGGAGAGGATACGGGTGGTGAGATGTCTGTCCTTTTAACAGATATTGCTCTATTAAAGTCTACGTTTAGCTGTTGTGTTATCATACCTTGATGATGACGAAACAGGCAAGCTGGGTTCACTGAAGCTGGAATCATTCCCGGTCCAGGCTTGATCACCGATGAACCTGCAAAAATATGAGAATGGAGGAAAAGATACGTTATAGTCTCTTTTGTATTTTGAGCCCTGTTGTGCTAATTTCTCTTGCAGGCCATATGGCAGTTTAGACCCACTGGATTTACCATAATGAGCGGTGTCTAAGAAGCTTAGTTCAGGTAGACGTGGGTCTCTCTTTGCCAACTCTAGCTCCATGAGGAGGTCACATAGTTCTTGAAGCTTGCGATGATCTTTGTTACCTATTTTTGGAAAGTTTTGCAGTCGCTTGAACAGAGCACTTTCTATGGCTTCAGAGCTACCATAGGTTTGCTCAAGTCTTGCCCATGCAGCAACAATACCTGCATCTGGGTAGTCAACATGCACTGCTCCCAGTCTTTTAACATGATCTGCAGATTCTGGCCCCAGCCACTTTATGAACAAATCAAGTTCCTCCTTGGTAGTAAGGTTGAGATTAGCAATGGCAGCTTTGAAGGTTGATCTCCAGGCCCTGTAGTTCTCTGTATAGTCGTCGAACCTTGAGATGCTAATGTTAATAAGCTCACGGCGTTCATATATCGGTTGAAGTCTGATCTGATATCTCACTTTTTGGTGCCAAAGTAACTTGTGAAAGTTCTCTGGGGAAGAAGGTTAAGGTATACCAGCATAAAATGATGTTGCAAGAGCATTTAGCTGTGGTGTCGTCTCTAAGGCTTCTGCAGCCTGTAGCTTGAACTGTGGCTTGTCACTGGAAGTCACCTTGTTGTTGGCAGGAGGTGATGCACTTGTGTTCTGGACTTGAAGAGGCTCAGGCATTTTGAGCTGAGAAATCTCTGTGTTGAGAGTCAGAACAGTGTTGTAGGAGGTACAGGAGATGACTCTGTATCGTTGCAAACATTATGCTTTAGCACATATTATCTGGTGCGTTTAACTGGATCTTCCAGTTCTGCTGGGACAGAACAGTCCGAATTAGTACCTTGTCCCATTGCTTGTTCAAGGACTTTGAGGCTTGCTTGTGCAGCTGCTTCTTCCTTTTGCATTTGCAGAATCTTTATTTGGGATTCTGTCTCTGCTTGACGAGCTTTGCTCCGAGGTGCCATGTCTGCTTGGCGAGCCTTGCTCTGAGCTTCCACCTCTGCTTGGCCAGCTGCCATCTCTGCTTGAAGAGTTTTGCTTTGAGCTTCTGCCTCTGCTTGCAGAGTTTTGCTTTGAGCTTCCATTTCAGCTTGTTTTTTAGCAAAGAAGCTTCACACTTTTTTGATTCCACATTTGCACGGGCCTCTATTAGCTTGTCACTTAATATTGAACTTCTGGAGTGTGGGAGGGATTCCTAAGTTAAGTATATGGGATTTGGATGCATTGAGTTTATAATATGAAACATGACTAAACCTTTGAATGGCTCTTTGAACTGCGTCCAGAGACGAAGCGGGGTTAGTTAACATAAAGATAACATAATCTGCAAAAAGGTGTATCTTATGTTGATTGTTATTGAATGAAAACCCTGTGATGTTAGTATCCATTCTAACGCATTCAGCAAAGGGCACCATTAAAAGGTCAAATATTAAAGGAGACAAAGGACACCCCTGCCTGGTCCCATTTGTAATAAGGAAAGTTTTAGATAGCATACCTGACCTATCTACCTGCGCTGAGGGACATGAGTAAAGAGCCAAAATAGCCTGCGATATACATCCCAAAAATCCAAATTTTCCAAGTACCTGTTTCATATAACCCAATAAAATCTGTCAAACGCTTTTTCCGTGTCCAACATCAATAGAAGGGATGGAATTTTAAATTTGTTAGCATAGTGGATGATATTTATAATTCTTCTTGTAGCATCGGGAGCCTGCCTCCCCTTTATGAACCCCGTTTGGTCGGACCTAATTAAGGTGGGAAGGGTATCATTATATAGTTACATAGTTACATAGTATTTGGGGTTGAATAAAGACATACGTCCATCAAGTCCAACCCATATAGGTCCACGCATCATCTCATTCTTAGGGATACTGGTATCTCTGGATATTACGGTCCCTCAAGAAATTGTCCAAACGTTTCTTGAACAAATCTACACTCTTGGCTGAAATCACTGCCGATGGCAGTGAGTACTTGCTACTCCTTCCGAATATGGAGATACCACACATGTTAGACTTTTTTTTACAGCCTAGCCACATAGAGGGGCCAAACATCCAAGGAGCACCATGAGGCTTTCAAGGGACATAAATCAATCATCTGATTCACTGGCTGCCTGTTGCATTTTATGAGGCCCTGTAGTGCCAGGACAAAGGAAACACCCACAAAA
>NW_017309416.1:0-920 GCF_000935625.1 Nanorana parkeri
GTATGTACAGGAGAGGAGTGTGGAGGGTATGACAGGGGGCCTTCTGCTTGTTACAGGAAGCTTGTACCAAATGCGGGTACTTATGCCAGCTGCATTTAACCACTTCAGGGCCACAATACATATATAAACGTTGCAGCCCCGCTGCTGCTGCGGCACCCATGATCTCGGTATCGCTGTTTTTAGCCGACTGTCGGCTTTCCCCATACAAGTGATCGAGTCACTTCCTCTGTCCTTTGGGTTGTCATTTGTCTATCTGCTGTGGCAGGGGAAGAATCTGGTGAAGCATGATCTGTGGGGCCCATAGGTGTCATTGGGGTTCTAATAGACTCCAGATGTCTCCATAAAGTGGACCTGTCACTTCTTCTGCGATCACACAGATCCATCGTTCACTGTCAGCTCAAATCTGATGACCTGTAAAGGCTTTTAATGAGTTGCCTATGGGCAATTGCAGGTGACGTAGTTTCTTGCCATGTCACAGGCGCACGCATTTTTAAGGCCTGGCGTGTTTGGTATCTATGTATCCGACACACCCTTATCCTTTATATTCTGTTTGTGCACTTAAATTAATTTATAAGCAACATTAATTTATGAATATGTATTTAATAAATATATATTTATTTATTTGTTTTTATTACCCCAGTACATGATAAATAGACCAAAAAATTGCATTGTACAGATTTAGTTTAGATTGAGAATTAAACAATAGGTTCCCACATGCATGGACGCGCCCCCTGCACACTTGCAGGTTTGTGCTTGCTTTGCTGCTTGCACATGAGCGGCTGGGAGAGCATGCATGGGGATGTACACACGTGAATAGTAGGGTTGGTATTTGCCAAAATGCTAAATTCCTCCCAAAGATTTCAGATTTGGAATAATTATGTGTGGCTCTTAAAGTCGGGGGGAGGGGGGGAGGGAGGTTG
>NW_017309416.1:998-1294 GCF_000935625.1 Nanorana parkeri
AAAGAAAAAAGCAAACCCCCCCCCCCCCCCACTGCTTTGGGGGTTATGTAGTAATTCAAAATTTAAAAAAAAGGCGTTGGGTTCCCTTTAATATACCAACCAGACCCAGGGCAGTCCTTATAGTCAGGCAGCCTAAGGCGGCATCTCTTTGGGTGGGGATCACGAGACCTTTCCGGTCAGAGTGTCCCAGGTTACCAGCCTGTGATGCTCTGGCCAGTGTGCCACCCAGCTTCTGGCAAACAGTGACATCAATGAGCTGGGTGGGACACCCCCCCACCCCGCCCTTCCCCCCAGAA
>NW_017309416.1:1523-8038 GCF_000935625.1 Nanorana parkeri
CCTCATAGTTCTAGCCGACCTGTGACAATGAGACTGTCACAGGTCGGCTCAGTAGATCGGGAGGTGAGCGAACACATACCGGCGTTCGCTCACCTTTCGATCCTGTCACGGCTCTCTGCCGTGACAGGGGAGGGGCTGAATTCCCCGCTCCGATCCGCCAGCTCTGACTGGCGGAACGGACGGGGAGGGGGCGGGTACAGCTGGCTCTGCCTCTAGATAGGCAGAGCCAGCTGTCAGTCACGCAGCTGGGTGGATCTCGACATCGATGTCGGGATCCGCTCCGGCTGCGGCGTCTCAGTATACCGCGAGCCACAGCTGAGCTTAGGGTGACGGGAGGACGCTAGTTTGTGTCCTCCCGTTACCCTAAGGAGAACTATGGGGAAAAGCCCCGACCCCATAGTTCTCCTTTAAGTGTATTAGTAAAATGGGGCTGGTGGAATCTAAAAGCCCCTTTGACAACAAGGGGGTGACCAAATATCCGCCCCCTCCCAGGAGAAGGGGTACAACTTACCCAACTTACCCAACTCCACAAAGAATTAAAAGAAAAAAAATCAGCAACTACAAATTAAAAATCCTTTATTGAAATAAAACACAAACTCGCTGACTTTTAAAGGGGTTTTGCCTATTTTACTAGAACCAGCCGGGTGCTCAGTTATCCGGTTCTGCTCGGTCCATGGGGCACATAACATTGACAAGCTCCAGCAGCTCCGTGTTATTTGTACCCGTGCCATCCCAGGGTGGTGTCACCGGCTGTAACCGCAGAGCTGTAGGGGAAGGAGCTTTGCTGCTTGTATGTTCTTCTTCTGTAAAGATGACTTATTTCTGAATGAACACACCCGGCGTGGTTTGGTTTGTCCCGGCTGGGTCAGAGGATTTCCAAGTCCTGACACATTGTAAAGTCTTGGAGGTGAGGCCTGAGGGTTCCATGGTGAGGTACACTTGCAGAACTGAGGATGAACTGAGCAGCTAATGTCAGCAGCCAATGATCACTGTCCCTGGACACTAATCACCTGGTAAAGCAGTAACTCAAGCCAATACTGCATGAGATGGTCAGAGACACTACAGGAGGTGGTCAGAGACACTACATGAAATGGTCAGTGATACTACATGAGATGGTCAGAGACTACAGACAATGCTACAGGAGGTGGTCAGAGACTGCAGTCAAACTACAGGAGATAAAAAAAAAAACAAGGATCTTTGCTAGCATCATGTGGATGGCCGGGTGCGTGTGAGTCTCTTACCATAGGGAAGAGATGGCACCAGGATGTATTATGGGAAGAAGACAAGTCGGCGGAGGCAGTGTGATGCTTTGTCCAATGTTCTGCTGGGAAACCTCGGGTCCTGCCCTTCATGTGGATGTTACTTTGTCACGTACCACCGACCTAAACATTGTTCCTGACCAAGTACACCCCTTCATAGAAACGGTATTCCCTGATGGCAGTGGCCTCTTTCAGCAGGATAATGCTCCCTGACACACTGCAACAATGGTTGAAGAATGGTTTGAGGAACACAACAACGAGTTTGAGGTGATGACTTGTCTTCCATATTCTCCAGATCTCCATTCAATCGATCATCAGTGGGATGCGCTCAAAGAACAAGTCCGATCCATGGAAGCCGATCACCTCACAGCTTACAGGACTACAAGCTGGCTCAGGTTACAAGCCTATAGAAACGTATACACAGACACCGTGTATCCATTCCTGAGACAAGGCAGTCTGCTGCAAAACAGAAGTTCTCCCCAAGCATGAGAAGAGATACAGATTTAAAAGGAAGAGCAGCAAAGAGAAGGGAAACTACCATGGATGACAGTGAGGCGCACATTACAGTATTGTTTTATGTTAACAAATCTGAGGGTTTAATGTCACTTTAAAGGATCTGCTACTGACGGCTTGGTGCCAGACACCACAGCATGCCTTCAGAGGTCTAGTGGAGTCCATGCCTGAATGGGTCAGGAAAAGGGGGACCTACTCAATATTAGGCAGGGGGTCATAATGTTATGGCTGATCGGTGTATATACAGGCCCGGATTCCCCACAAGGCCACCAAGGCCCAGCCTCGGGGCGACAGGGCGCAGAGGGGCGGCACCGGTGTGGAATCCCCCGACGCCCGGAACATACAGTTCTGGGCGGTAATCGTGGGGAAGCCGTGTACGTCTACAAGTGATCTCTGCGATGTCGCCGAAATCACTTGTAATAAGTTTGCAGCTCGTCCTCCCGCTTTCCCTGCACCTACCTCTCTCCTCGCTTGCATCGTCTGCCAGGCTCCGTCCTCCCCCAGCCGCCGAGTCTCTGCTCCAAGTAGCTGCCGCCGATGCGGTGAGCAGAGTGGCAGGGTTCAAAGTAACCCTGCCGCTCCGTGTAGTGAGAGGGGAGAGCCATCTTCCCCTCTCTGCTGTCACAGCAGTTCTAGCACAGTGCTAGAACTGCTGTCCTGGAGGTGACGGGTTCCATAAAGAGAACCTGTCACCTCCAATTGCTATCACACAGGAAATTGTTAGCTTCTGTGTGATAGCAATACAGTTACGTGGAAAAAAAATAATTAAATATATAAAAATGTAAAAAAATAATAAGAAATAATGAAATAAACAAAATAAACAGGTGATTAAAAAGTAAAAAAGAAAAAGAAACAAATTATTTAAAAAAATTCAAACTAACCCTGCTGTCCTGCCATCTGGTTGCCATTCTCCATTGATGGTTGGGGGGGGCGTCAGGGAGGGGGGGGCGCATTGCGGAACCTGGCCTTGGGGCGGCAGGGAGAGTAAATCCGGCCCTGTGTATATACTGTGTGTATCTATAAATGTATATAATGTATCAAAAAAGAAAGGGCCTAAAATGAAGGTATAGGGTGGAGGTGACGTCCTGCCCAGCAATTCTTACCTTAATTGGCCTTTAAAGCTGTCCTGGAGTACCTCTCCACCGCCACTAGGTGTCCTCGGTCTTCCAGGTTGGTAGACTGAGGACATAATGTGAGTACTTTGCTGGAGGGAGGAGCCTAGAGCCCAGAGTAAGACTTTAAGGTGAGCTAAAGTACATGTACGTGAGCTGTTTAGCTGCCAAAAAATGTGCAATTCTATCCAGCCAGTCTTTTGGTCCAAGCAGCCCTGCCAGACAGCGCAACCATCAGAGCTGGGTGACATCGGCCGCCATTGCTGAAAATGTCACTTGTCTGAGTTTGTTTTCGGCACTTTCAGTTGCTGACCTGGAACAAGTCTGAGGAATTTACAGCCGGACTGAAGGGTGGTTCTATAGATTTGCCCCAGAGGGGTATTTTGGCAGATGTCTCCATTGTTTTCTGCATGCGAGTATCTGCATGCATCGTGAATCTTAATGGCGTATCGGTTCCGCAGGTTGTCACTCTCTCTCTCTCTCTCTCGCTATAATTAAAAAAAACAAAATCTTTCCGGGGTACCCTGACTGCAGAGCAGGGGTGGGCAACACCGGGTCTCCAGCTATTGTGGAACTACAAGTCCCATGAGGCATGGCAAGACTGACAGCCACGACTCCCAGAGGCAGATGCATGATGGTATTTGTAGTTAAAGGAGAACTATGGCGTCAGGGCTTTCCCCCATAGTTCTCCTAAGGGTCACGGGAGGACACAAACTAGCTTCCTCCTAAGACCCAAAGCTCCATATATAGGGAGCTACAGCTCGCGATATACTGAGACCGCCGCAGCCGGGACGGATCCTGACATTACTGTCGAGATCCAACCAGCTGCGTGATTGACAGCTGGCTCTGCCTATCTAGAAGCAGAGCCAGCTTTACCCGCCCCCTCCCCCGTCCATTCCTCCAGTCAGCGCTGGAGGATCGGAGCGGGGAGGGGTGGAGGATCGGAGCGGGGAGGGGTGGGGGGGATCCCTGCAGGGAGCCGTGAGTGACAGTCACGCTCTCTTCAAGGACTGGATTGCGAAGTGAGCGAGCGATGGTATGTGTTCCCTCACCTCCCGATCTACTGTGCCGACCTGTGACAGTCTCATTGTCACAGGTCGGCTAGAACTATGAGGTGAGTGAAAAGCACTCACCTCATAGTTTTCCTTTGAAGCACAGCTGGAGGGCCGGAGTTGCCCACCCCTGCTCTGCAGAGGGATGTTCATGAGTGATAGGAATGCCACAATTAGATCCCACCTGGAGGGTCCTGATGTGCGCCCAAATCAGCTATTCCTATCATTAGAAGGAAGATCACACAGGTTGTATGGACAGCCAGACCTTTCCTTTTCTAGGTTTAGATGGAGATGGGGAGGCTTCAAATCTCTGCCAGGAAGTAATAAGAGCGCCACACCAGTGACTGCAGAGATCCAGCTGGTTTTTTATTACTTCATATTAATATAAAACAACCAACATGGTTCAGGGGCTCGAACACTCCCCATTCATCAGAGCTTGAGAGCTGTGTGGGCTTGCCTTGAAGTGATAGGATTCGACAGACAATGATAGGAGTTATAGTGCTTCTGGCACTCATCAAAGCATTAGGAAGTGTCATATTATACCGTGTTTCCCCGAAAATAAGACACTGTCTTATGTTTTTTTTCCACGAAAAAAGACACTAGGTCTTATTTTCGGGGGAGGTCTTATGTGTACCTGGCTGCAGCTGTCCGCTCTCCGTTCGTGCGTGCAGGCGGGAGGGAGGGAGCTGCGGCCGCTCTCAGCTCTAATGCCGTTCAGGGAGCCAGACAGGTGGGTGTGCAGGGAGGCGTGCCTGGCGGGAGGGAGGGAGCTGCGGCCAGGGGAAACACGGTAGTATAATAGTGGCACAGTAAGGTATAATAGACATGCAAGCTGTGAAAAATTCGGTTCGGATATTTCGTTATTTCAGGATTCGGATCCAAAGTTCAATTCGGTTCCGGTTTTCGGATTCGGACCAAATACGAATTTTCATTCGTTTCGGATGAGTTTATTAATACTCGTTGCGAATACCACAGAAAACCATATACAGATGTCAATAATAAAGCTGAGGCTCCCAGACCGGTATGGCATTCAGGAGCTCCCGAATGCAAGCCGGAAATTCGGATCCCGAATGTCCATTCGGGTCTCGGAGCCTCGGCGTTAGTATTATACGTGTATGCTGTATATGGCTCCCATGTTGCTGTAACGGAAATTCGTGTTCAGACCCATTCGGAGGCATTAAACCCAAAAACACATCTGATTGGCCAGAAAAGTCACATGTCCGATTCAGTTTAGTTTTTAAACGAAATTCGGACGGGATGTGAAATTTCAGGAAACAGAAATTCGGATGCATTGGGATTCAAAAATTCGAATGTGTCTGAATGTCACAATTTCGGGAAAATTAGTCCGCACATGTCTATATAATAGTGGCATGGTATGGCTCCAAGGGCCTTACAATACACAAACCTAAAATAGGCTCTAAGCCATCCCCCACTCTATCCAAAACAAATGGTTTGCCAAAACTTTTCTTTCCAGCTCTTTCTAGAATATATTAATAAAACTCCATAATTAAAAAGTAGGGCTGTGGAAATTAAAGATTACTTTCTCGATTAATCGTTAAACTTTTTTAATCGATTAAAATTATTTTGATCGCTAATGAAAACACTCACCTCTCCGCCGGGATCCAGTGACGTCACGGACAATTCGATTAAAAAGACATCCTAGAGCCTCAGTCATTGAATTTGCCTTATCTGAGATGATGTCATCAGTCTGCTGCAGGCAGGAGGAAGCATGGTTCCTGTGTGTATTGTAAAGTAGTCACGGCTCAAAGGTTACTCCCGGGATGGACTACAATCTCAAAACAAATGAGTAAACTGAACGTGAGACTGTTGTCCATCCCGGGGGGGGGGAGCTTGGAGCGGTGACTACTTTACAACACACACAGGGACCATGGGGAACAAAAGTAGCCAACCCCCAGAAGGAAGGACAGTGTCAGCGCCAATTCAGAGATGATTGGAGGATCTACAGCCGAGTGATACACAAACAAGATGCATTGTTGTTCAGAGTTCAGGTTCTTGAATATATTTTAAGATTGAACTCCGGAGTTTAGTGTCACTTTAATTACATTGTAACTCTTCTCTTCTAAATAAACTCCCCCGTGAGCTGAGCGCGCTGATTTTCTCATGGCGTTGAAGGTGTAGGAGGCGAAATTTCTCCAAGTCCACTTTCATTGCAGCGTAAAAAAGTTTCGGGAAGTTCCCGGCCTCGGTAAACGTCTTTAGTCGCGCACCTCACACAAAGAAAACATTCAGCGAGGACCAAAATCAAGGCGAATGCCAAAACAATCAGAGATTTAGTGAGTCAACGAGGAAGAATTTTACAAGGTACAGAGACAATGAAAGAGCCAAATCTCAGCCACTGAAAAGCACTTACTGGACAACTCCCCCCTCCCCTCCCTCCCACCACCACAACATAGAGCGCTCCCTTTTTCCACCTTTTTGTGCAAAAAAATAATACACACACCGCCTAAAAACACCTGATAAGTATTCCATTTGATATCAAATGTAACATTAAGAAATATTTTGCATTTTTTTTTTACATGAAAACACACACAAAATTCCCCAAAAATGTGATAATTATG
>NW_017309416.1:8050-11209 GCF_000935625.1 Nanorana parkeri
TTTATGATTGTTATAAAAAGTGCAGTGGCTTAGTGGTTAGCACCTCTGTTATTCTAATCTCAGTCATGACTATCTGCATGGAGTTTGTGCTTGCATGGGATTTCCTCCCACTTTCCAAAGACATGCTGGAAGGTTAATTGGCTCCTGTCTAAATTGGCTTTGGCTGATCCTTCTGCTAGCTTCGGGCGTCTGAGCCCTTCGGTTCGGTAGGGCTGCTGTACGGCCTATTCACTATAGTCCGTAAAGCTCCCGAAGTTGGCCGAGCGGCTCAGCCCGAGCGGGAGGCATATGCTTCGGCCTGACTGAGCCGAAGTGACACCCGAAGTGGGGGCCAACGGCCTGCCGTTGGCCGGCCGAAAGCCTGCTGCTGACAGCTGGGCAGAGCCAGCCGTCATCTCACGGCTGGCTACGGCCACTTGCAATGACAGATCAGCGTCCTCAGGTTACCTGGTAACCAGGGGACGCTGATCTGTCATTACAATGAGAACTCTCAGTGTGTAATGACGCTAGACATCCCAACCTGCAAAACCTTATTTCAGGGAGGTTCCCGTCTCATTTCAGGGAGGTGCCCTTTCTGGTTTTTTTGGTTCTTTTTTTGGGTTGTTTTTTTACAGTGGTCGTCGTCAGAATATAAAAGAAATAATAATGATTATATATATACAGGTGAAAGCTGACCTGTCATGAGAGCTCAGCGGGGCTGGCCATGATATCACCGCCGGCTGCGCTGAACTCTCATTGTAATGACAGTTTAGCGTCCCCTGGTTACTAGGTAACCAGGGGATGCTGGACTATCATTACAATGAAAGCTCAGCAGAGCCGACGGTGATATCATGGCCAGCCCCGCTGAGTTCTCATTGTAATGACAGCAGGTCCCGGCCAATAGGAAACAGTTGGGCTGAGCTAGCTGTCACTGCTAGCTCCGCCCAATCATTTTCTACTTTTTTTTTCAATTTTTTTTTTTTTTTTTACAGTTTTTCTATTCTGCTCGGTACCACAGAGGTACCAAGCAGAATAGCTGAGCCGAATGCCGCTGGGCGACATTCGGCTATTCACTCACTGCTGTTCGGCCCCTATGAGAATAGGCCGAACAGCAGCGAGTAGCCTGCCGGAGGTTCGGCTCAGCCGATCCAGATGTTGGATGGGCTGAGTCAAACTCCTTCTGCACTTCGGGTCGGGCGAACATGCTGAGCATGTTCGACCGACCTGAACCCAGCCGAAGCAACCCAATGTACGGCTGAAATCAGCTCTACAAGCCTGAAGTGAATAGCCGAACAGCGTTCGGCTCACTTCACTTCGGGCCGGCTATTCACACGGCAGCTTTGTGAAACCCCCCTAGGTGTTAACTACTCATTGAAACATGTATTAGATATATTGTGAAATCATCAACATGTGAAAATTGTTATAAAACTAATGTTATGTGTCCTTGGCACAAAATAATTCATATCGCGAAGATGTAGCCAAAACAAAACCACAAGTTCCCAAACCAAGGATACAAAGAGAGAAAATACACAAGCTAGACTGAAGTGTGCTAAAGGTTGATATACATTAAAGTGGCGCTCTAACTTGGCGCTCTGAAAGTCCATAATATTGTTGTTAACTCCTCCCCTTTTTGATGATATCATCACTCCTAACAAAGAGGGTTATTCACAAAGCTAGCCGAAGGATCAGACGTAGCCCTTCGGGTCAGTAGAGACGAAGGGCTGCTGTACGGGTTATTCACTATAGCCTGTAAACCTCCCGAAGCTGGAGACAGTGCAGCGTCCCCTGGTAACCAGGTAACCAGGGGACGCTGAACTGTCATTACAATGGGAGCTCAGCGGAGCCGGCTCTTTCGCTCCGTCAGGGAATAGTTGTTGTCGGCTCCGTCTTGACAGCAGCAGCGGCTCCTCTCCACTTCCTCCGGCTCCTCGGGTCTGCTGTGTGGTTGCCTGTGAGTGTGGGCTCCTGACGAGAATGGCATACCCCTATCAGCAGCAATCTGTATACACAATCTCAGTGTGTCATGACAGCTGAACTGTCATTATAATGGCAGCTATGGGAATAGGCCGAACGGCAGCGAGTAGCCTGCCGGAGGTTCGGCTCAGCTGATCTGTGCCGCGGTTCTCGGGGTCCCCTGCGGTCTTGGAGGACCCAGCCCACGGCAAGGCAGTTCGGGATGCAGGGCGGGGAGCATAGCGTAGAACCTCCGTTCCCTGCTCTGCTCCGTGATCAGTGACGCAGTACTTGCAGCGTTCCTGTGTTAGCTGTCACAATCTGAGCTGTACAGAAGATAGAGCACATGTGTGCTCTATCTTCTGTATTAGAGGGCAGGCTCATAAAGAGAGCCTGTCACCTCCAAATGCTATCACTTGTTGTCCCCCGTGTGATAGCAATAAAGTTAAGTGGAAAAAAAGTAAACAGAATAAAATACCGTATTTTTCGCTCCATTAGATGCACTTTTTTCCCCCCAAAAGGCGGGGAAAAATGTGTGTGGTCTTATGGAGCGAATCCCTATTTTTTTGTACATTTAGCCCTGCTAAAGCAGAGCTAAATGTACAGTGGAAGAAGTCACTTGCTGCAGCTTCTGTCACAGAAACTGTGACAGAGACTGCCTGCGTCCTATGTAGCGGTGCGCCTTATGGATCGCAAAATACAGTAAATAAAAATGGGGAAAAAAAATTAAAAACTGAATAAAAGTATAAAAAAAATAAAAACATAGTAAAAAAATAATAAAATAAATAACATTGGAAAGAAAATGTAAAATTGATAAACAGTAAAAGATAATAAAATAAAAACGTGATTAAAAAGTAAATAAAATAATACAATAAATAAAAATTATTATTAATAATAATAATAAAGCTGATTCTCTCCCGCTCTTCAAGTTCCCCCTTATGCCACCACCGGCCCTGGCAATGGTCACAACTAGGTCTTATTTTCGGGGTAGGTCTTATATTTTAGCAATTCCCAAAAATAGTACTAGGTCTTATTTTCAGGGAAACAGGGACATTGCTGAGGTGTCATTTGCATGCTTAGCCGTACCAGCTTTAGGTTGGGCTCGAGAAACGTCAGATCTAACAGGGGGCTCGGTTACTCCTACTTGAGATGGAGCAGGTCTTTGGGAAACAGATATCCCTTCACCAATGAGGGGGGGGGGGGGGGCAAAAAAACGGGGAGGTTCGC
>NW_017309416.1:11232-14351 GCF_000935625.1 Nanorana parkeri
GGGGGGAGTTCCTGATCTTCTTCACCAGAGGCTGAAGAGGGTTGGGGCTTTACTTTACCCTCTGGTGCACCAGGAGTCACATCAAATATCCCCTCACTGGAAGTTAACTTGGTGATTCCTAGTCTATTTAACATCTTTGAGTGTGACCAGTGGCGTCACAAGGGGGGTGCGGGGCCCGCACCCGGGTGACACCATTGGAGGGGTGATACCAAAATGACTTACAGTCATTTTGGTGTCACCCCCCTCACAATTCATTTACATGACATGTCATTTACTAACTTTTCCCATAACTTTAAGTCAAAAGTTCCACTTTTAGGTATTGGTTTCTCCCAATTCTTTGTTCTTCCAATAACTCCAAACAGATAGAGGAGCAGCACATGGAGATGTATATTTCTTCTACACATAAGAAGAAAGAGACACACCCTTCTCCTTGCACGGTCCCGGACCTGGAGGCTCTCGGGTTGTCTTCTTAAAGGGCCCCTACCCTTTCATTTGCACATTCACCATGATCGCTTCTCGGCCTTTTGGCTAAGATCACGTGTAATATCTGTTCTTATCAGTTTTCGAAGAGGAACAGCATGGACTTTACTAGACTTGTGCGCCGTCAAAAAATGTGTTCCGTTTCGGAATATCCGTTATTTCGTATTTCGTGTCCGAAACTCAATTCGGATTCGTACGAAATACTAATTTTCGTTAGTTTCGGCACATTTTCGTAACTTTACGAACATTCGTTATGATGAAGTCAAAAAGCAAAATTTTTTTATCCGAAATCCGAAATTCGGATCCGAAATGCTTTAACGGAATTCATATTTCGTTTTGGTTGACCAATCAGAGGTTTTCTCTTCTGTTGCTGAGGGTTGCATTACAATACAGGCAGGAAATACGAAATTCCGTTAACGGATTTCCGTTCCGTTACGCACATTCGTTATATTGAAGTTAAAAAGCAAAATACCTTTGTTAATATTGGAGTCGATGGTAGTTGTTTTTTTTATCCGAAATACGGAATTCCAGATCCAAATTTAGTATTTTGGATAAAAAAAAAAAAAAAAATGCATTACAATACAGGCAGGAAATACGAAATTCCGTCAACGGATTTTCGTGCCGTTACGCACATTCGTTATATTGAATTTAAAAAGAAAAATACCTTTGTTAATATTGGAGTCGATGGTAGTTGTTTTTTTTATCCGAAATACGGAATTCCAGATCCAAATTTAGTATTTTGGATAAAAAAAAAAAAAAAACTACTATCAACTCCAATATATTAACAAAGGTATTTTGCTTTTTAACTTTAATATAACGCATGTTCGTAACGGAACGGAATTTCGTATTTCCTGCCTGTGTATTGTAATGCAACTCTTAGCAGCAGAAGAGAAAACCTCTGATTGGTCAACCAAACGAAATACGAATTCCGTTAACGGATTTCGGATAAAAAAAAAAAACTCATCAACTCCAGTATATTAACAAAGATATTTTGCTTTTTAACTTAATCATAACGAATCTTCGTAACGGAACGAAATTCCGTCAACGGAATTTCGTATTTCGGATATAATTCGGAAACTGCAATTCGGATTTCGGATGCTTCCGAATTTACGAATTTCAGGAAAATTCGTATGAATTTTGATTCGTAACGAAACGAATCGCACATGTCTACTCTTTACTGGGGCGGACGGTTGCTTAGTATTCTCTGAAGTGAAGGTGGGTGTAGAGGCGGCTCCTTGCAGAGGGGGAGCTTCCTCGGCACTAATGCCTCCTGATGGGGATGGGGGCTGCACCTCTGGTTTGGCTGGAGGGTTCGGGGAGTGCAGAGGCCCGTGGTACTGTGCTCCCTGGGGGTGGCATCCCAGGATGTGCCAGGAAATCACTTGGGACTGGGACCCCCACAGTGATTCACTGTCACTAGGTCACGGCACTTCTTGCATTATCTGCACTATGCCTCTAGGGCAGTAGGGCAGGCCTTATGGCTAGGTCGGGGCAATATTGTTGCACTCCGGCAATATTTTTGCACTTTTTTATCCACGATGTTGCACCTTTTGACTTCACAGAAGGTAGAGGGTGCGGGTACCTTCGGGGGCCTGCCGTTGGGGAGGAGGTTCTGTGGCCTCTACGGGCTCTCCTGCCTCCTCCCACCTGGTGGTCTCTCTTCGGGAGAGCCACTACCCAGTACTCGGGAGACCCGTTTCAGCAGGTTCCTGAGGAGAGGGGTCCGCCGGCCTTCGGGTCGGTGGACCTAAGTCGCCCTTGCCCATGTCAGGAGCCTTGTGCCCCGAGGAGCTCAGGAATTCGAAGCCCTTCCCCATTAGCAGGACGTTCAAAGCACCCATGTGCACTTTTTTTTAGTGTGCCGTGATTTCACGGTTCATTTTTTTTTGTGCAAGTTTGTCTTTGATGCACACATCACGGACCTGGACCTGAAAAAAAAAAAATTCCCCATGTTTGCATCAACTCCTACCAGTGACTATACTGTATAGTCTTTTACCTCTTATAGGAGACCACTATCTCACTACAGTATATGTGTCAACACACAGACACTAATTGCTGGCCAGCAAATGTATTACGGAGACATAAGAACTCTGGGAGAAGTTTGAAACCTTGTGAACCTTGAACACAACTCTGACAATCTTAACTGGAGAAATCATTTCTCTGAAGCAGGACGGGCTGTACATAGTCCAGAAGGACACTGACAAAAACACCGATCGTCAACTGCAACCAGAGGCTTAACGCCGTACTCCCCCAGCTTACATGTGGCAATTATTCTGCTACTTAAAAAAGATCTATGGGGTAAGTGTTTGCCCCCCATAGTTCTCTTAAGGGTCACGGAAGGACACATACTAGCGTCCTCCCGTGACCCAAAGCTCAGTATATAGGGAGCTACAGCTTGCGGTATACTGAGAACGCCGCAGCCGGGACGGATCCCGACTATGCTGTCGAGATCCACCCAACTGCGTGAGTGACAGCTGGCTCTGCGTATCTAGAGGCAGAGCCAGCTGTGCCCGCCCCCTCCCCTGTCTGTTCTCCAGTCAGCGCTGGAGGATCAGAGCGGGAGGGGGGGGGGGTGAATCCCTGCAGGGAGCCATGACTGACAGTCACGGCTCTCTGCAGGGGCATGATCAAGAAGTGAG
>NW_017309416.1:14460-18804 GCF_000935625.1 Nanorana parkeri
GGGGGGGGGCGGGAATCCCTGCGGGGAGATGTGACTGACAGTCACTGCTCTCTGCAGGGAGATGATCAAGAAGTGAGTATGTGTTTGCTCACTTCACGATCTATTGAGCCGACCTGTGACAATTTCATTGTTACGCCTCGGCTCGAGCTTTGAGGATGAGTGATTTTCACTCACCTGATAGTTCTCCCTTAACATTATTAATGTAACAGACTGCCTATGCAGGTGCTGCAGTTTCCTCCCACACTCCAAAGACATGCTGGTAGGTTAATTGGCTCCTGTCTAAATTGGCCCTTGTATGTGAGATGGGGATCTGAAGGTGGCCATACACTTTACAACCAGTCTTGCGATGGTTGTACAGTAATTTTAAAAATGTACGATCTGCCCATCTTGGACAGTCAGATCGTACTTGCGATCATCCCAAGCCCAGCAGTGTATGGGCACCTTTAGATTGTGAGCTCCCTGTGATTGTGCAACTATGTAAAGCGCTGCGTAAATTGTCGGCGCTATATAAATACCTGTAATAAATAAAATAGGAATTTGAAATTTCACGTTGTCTAGATAAGGTGAGGTTCCTCTTCCTCTTTAATTATAACTTTTTTTGCACTCACATTGCGCAATAATTAATCATTAAAAGCAGTGTCACCCCCTAGGAACATTTCCATCCAAGCATCACACTGTCTTGTTAGGTGAAAGTTAAGCTTAAACTCAAATATGAATCCAAGGATCAGCGGAAAAAGTTACAAAGAAAACAAAAAACTTTCCACGTCAGGCTGATTAACCCTTTCAGAGGCGGCAGAGTAAAAAATAGAGTTCAGTCGTTTATTTTAGAGAAGCAGGATTTTTACATTGGAGGTGCTGAGGTTCATTCTGCTGACGTTCTGCTGCTGTGTGCCCATCGCTCGCTGACATACAGCGGGGAAGTTTTGCTGACTCTGGTGCCGGGTGTACTATGTGTGACCTTTTGCAGCAACAAAGCTCTGAGTAGGGATAAAAGCGAATGCAGCCGTATCTCAGGGCCGGTAAGCTGCAGTGTGTTACATGTTTGTTTTTTTGGTTAAGATAAAGTTATATATTTAGAATAGGGATGCACCAATACCGATACGAGTATTGGTATCAGTGCCAATGCCGAGTATTCTCGCCCCAAATGCTCCGATACCCAGCCCGATACTTGAGCTTCCGGTATCAGGAAGCCGGGCAGCATGTAATGACTGATTGGCCGGAGGAGCCGGCTCCATTCTCCCTTGTCATTTGTGATGAGGGAGCATGGAGCCGGCTTCCAGGCCAATCAGGAAGCCGGGCAGCGTGTAATGACTCGCTGCCCGGCTCCCTGGTTGTCGGAAGCTGGCTAATCAGGAAGCCGGGCGCCGTGTAATGACGTGGCGCCCGGCTTTCTGATTGGCCAGGAAGCCGGCGAGGGAGCATGGAGCCGGCTTCCCGGCCCTTCAGGAAGCCGGGCGCTACGTCATTACACGGCGCCTGGCTTCCTGATTGGCCAGAAAGATGGCTCCATGCTAGTGACGAGAAGCATGGAGGCGGCTTCCCTGCTAATCGGGAAGCCGGGTGGCGAGTTTGTACATGCCGCCCGGATTCCTGGCTATTTAGGAAGCCAGGTGGCGAGTCATTACACGCCACCTGGCTTCCTTAAAGGAGAACTATGGGGTCAGTGTTTTTCCCCATAGTTCTCCTTAGGGTAACGGGAGGACACAAACTAGCGTCCTCCCGTCACCCTAGGCTCAGTATACCGCAAGCTACAGCTCCCTATATACTGAGACGCCGCAGCCGGGACGGATCCCGACATCGATGTCGAAATCCGCCCAGCTACGTGAGTGACAGCTGACTCTGCCTATCTAGAGGCAGAGCCAGCTGTACCCGCCCCCTCCCCCGTCTGTTCCGACAGTCCTTTAATGGGACTTCCGGTATCGACGAGTACTGGAAAATAAAAAAATATCGGTACTGCTACTCGGCACCGAAAAAACGGTATCTGTGCATCCCTTAGAAGATACATTTAGATACGTTTACATTTGTAATACATAAAAGTGTTGGCAGTAAGTCCATGCTACAACCATGGATTCCTTCGGTGTGGCGATTATCCGCGACACGGCGCACATTGTAGGGGGAGGGTATTGTGATTAGACAAGCTTGTCCCATGAGAACTGCAACATGCAAATGGTTCCTTGACACAGCAAATGTGGAAACACATTCTCAGAAAGCTGATTACAAAACTGACCCGACAATTTCGCAATGTCGAAAGAGTTTACGTCGTGGTGACTTTTTCCAGTATTTTTTTTTTTTATTGTTTGTCGCACATCGTATCTTCCAATTGTAGGAAATTGCATTTTAATGAGCTCATTGTGGTGACTTGACACTTTTTGACTTCTCTGACAAGAAAAAAAAAAAATATCCTTGCTTCTGTAATTTAGGGATTCACCATTTTTAGGGGCCATTTACAGCATTGCGTTGCGGTAACGATTGGGAAACCTCACTTTTACGGCAAGATATGCAAATGCATGAAACACAATGATGGGAATTCTTCATCAAAGCTGGAACAGATAGAATCTGAAGCAGTTGCCCATGACACCCAATCAGCATCTCTCTTCAGTTTGCTCAGTTGAGATTTGAAAATGAGAGATAGAAGCTGATTGGTTGCAATGCAAATCTGCTCCAGTTTTGATAAATTCCCCCCAATGTGGTGTTGTGCCTTTCACTTTAAATGGCCCCAATGCACTAAGCTATCACAGCGCAATGCACTTGAGTTTTAGCACACCACGAGGTACCGATGTGCACCATGCGCTGCATTGTAAAAAAATACTGCATGCACGTTAAAATATACATGGCGCATGTAATACTTAAAGGAGAACTATGGTGTCAGGGCTTTTCCCCATAGTTCTCCTTAGGGTAACGGGAGGACACAAACTAGCGTCCTCCCGTCACCCTAGGCTCAGTATATAAGGAGCTACAGCTCGCGGTATACTGAGACGCCGCAGCCGGAGCGGATCCCGACATCGATGTCGAGATCCGCCCAGCTGCTTGATTGACAGCTGGCTCTGCCTATCTAGAGGCAGAGCCAGCTGTACCAGCCCCCTCCCCCGTCCATTCCGCCAGTCAGCGCTGGCGGATCGGAGCGGGGAGGGGGGAATCCAGCCCCTCCCCCTGTCACGTCAGAGAGCCGTGACAGGATCTAGAGGTGAGCGAACGCCGGTATGTGTTCGCTCACCTCCCGATCTACTGAGCCTACAATGAGACTGTCACAGGTCGGCTAGAACTATGAGGTGAGTGAAAAGCACCCGCCCCTCATAGTTCTCCTTTAAAATTAGAGACTTTATCAAAAAAAGGCAATTTCCGAGTAAGAGCTGACTTAACCCACCTTGGCCTAAAACTCTTCCTGGTCACATTTACAAATCGGGAAACCAAAAACAACAACACTTCCTCAGAGCTCTACTGGCAATGGCACCATATGAGCCACTGATTCCCTGGCATGACACGCCATGGCAATCCTGCACATGCACACCAGTGGGAAGAAGACTTGCACGTTTATCTTGACAATGACAAATGGAAACACATTTGTACCCTCACCCAGAAATGCTCTACAAGCTTTAACACTACTCACACTTCTCAAACTTCTCTCGAAATGGTATATGACCCCATACAAAATGTTCCCAGGTACCTCCAACTTATGTTGGAGGGGATGTGGAGCCATCCTCCACGTTTGGTGGGAATGCTCCTTGATCACCTCCTGTTGGAGGTGTGGAAATCCACCACACTACTGATAGGCTGACTTTCCAAGCTTCCCCTTCACACCCCAAAACGACCAGGGACGTGCAGTCAGGGGAGGCAGGTGGGGCAGAGCCTCACATAGTATTATGGAGGAAAAAGCTGTCAGCTTTAAGTCTGAAGCTGACAGCTTTTTCTCCATTCAGATCGGCTTATATCAGGTTACAGAGCAGAGAAATCCTCCCCCGCTGTGTAACCTGCCATGGACGGAGCGCTGGATGTTAATTACAGGCGACGCTGCATCCGGCTTTTGACAGGTAGTTAGGTTGCACAGCAGCGAGCTTCACCACTGCTTGTGTAACCTAACTATTGAGGAAAGAGCTGTCACAGCCTCTACTCTGTGTTAGAGGCGTGAGCTCTGTGGATGGCTTGGACCAATGGCAAAGCGCCATTGGTCCAAGCTGTCCAATCAAAACAAGAAGAAAAAAAACCCCACTGAGGCCATTAATCTCGATGCCTCAGGAGTGACGAGCAAGTGAGGGACAGGGAGGCTCCTCCCTGTCTCCTCCCTCACACTAGCTTGGGGACCGGTTTGGGGGCGGGGCTTCAGCTGGCAGGGCGGGGCTTCGGACG
>NW_017309416.1:19567-27273 GCF_000935625.1 Nanorana parkeri
TGGGGGTGGGGCTTCGGCCGGCAGGGGTGGGGCGGGACGTGCTGGGGCGAGGCTGGGGAATTCCTCAACTGCAACCAGAGGTACCGCAAGTCACTGCTCTTGTTGGAGGGAAATCCACCACACTACTGATAGGCTGACTTTCTAAGCTTCCCCATTCACACCCCAAACCAACCTACTACATGATACTGAGACCTAAACAGGCTCATATAAAAGGTCTCTAACCATCCACCTACTCAACACAGCCAACACTCTCATCCCCATATGCCGGAGGAGCACAAACCCCCTATCACTGGATGGTGTTGTAGAATCAGTCAAGTTGGTCAGATGGAGGAATCTTGAGCTATTGCAAAAAGACTTAGCAGGACCTCATGGTTATTATTTGAATTTCTTACCACTCCTACTTGACCAAACCTGATGATGGCTCTTATACCTGAGTCCTAAACTGTTATTTCTCATGAGACCTTTCGTAACTGGAGTGTGGGACTGGTACCTGAACTAAGCTCTTCATCCCTGCTCTGAGGTCTGGCAAGGCAGGGACAGCCGCGGGCCTTTCCTACAGAAGCTGCAGGGCACTTCCAGCTTTAAAGATGGCCTCTGTGCAGCGGCCATCTTTATGACACAGGAATGATGCGGCAGGCCCGCGCCGCATCATTCCTGTGTCATAAAGATGGCCGCCAATCGGCGGCTACGCAACGGCCATCTCTAAAGCTGGAAATGTACAGGCGGGCCAGATCGAATGATAATTAAATATTATCATGCGGCCCAAAGATAATTCCATCGCGGGCTGGTCTTGGCCTGCGGGCTTTGAGTTTGACACTTATGGGTTAGGACACTAGTTAGCAACCTATCAACCCAAAAGCTGCACATAATGTTCAGCATATGTAATGCTAGAAAGGACTGTCATAGACTGCAGGCATACTAGAGGAAATGATAATCGGAGACTGAGGACATGTAGAAGAAATAATGGTAAAAGGCTGAGGACACGCCAGAGGAAATGATGGTCGTAGAATGAGCACAGAGGAAATTATAGCGACTGAGGACATGCTAGAGAAAATGATGGTCAGAGAGCGAGGACGTGCTAAAGATATGATAGAGGCTGAGGACCTGCTACAGGAAATTATTATTATTATTATACGGGATTTATAGAGCGCCAACAGTTTGCACAGCGCTTTACAATATAAGGAAGACAAGATGGTAAGGAGGGCCCTGCCCATGCGGAAATGATGGTCAGAGACTGAGGACATGCTATATATAGCTCAGACACACCAATAAAGATCAGTTTTGCTACCAGGTCTGGCCCACCATCGACCACCTCTAGGGCCCCATTCACACCTGACAGTTTTGCAGCTTGAATGCCTAAGCAATACAATGCTCAACAAGAGGAATCCCATTGCTTTCAATCAGCTCAATTGTGAATGGGGCCTCAGTGATGGCTCATCACTCTGCAACCTTACTTACCAAAAAGGGATGAGCTCACTTTTGGACCAAGCCTTGTCTGCACCTGAACTCCTCTGAACATGGAAGGAAGTTCCTTCTGTTTTGCCCCATTCAGCTGCAGCCGGGGAATTCCCCACCCATAGCTGCACGTCAGCATAGGGGTGGAATGCAGTGATGTCATTGACCTTATTTTGGCTTTATGGCTATATTTGGTCAATGAATGTAGCCATATACAGGTGAAACTCGAATAATTAGAATATCGTGCAAAAGGAATTGCAGTAAGTGCTGCAAAATGGGCCCAAACCAAGTACTGAGTACATATGCATGCTTGTACTTTTCAGAGGTCCGATATTGTTCCATGTACAATCCTTGTTTTATTGATTGCATGTAATAATCGACTTTTTTGAGGTTGTGGATTTGGGGTTCTTGGGGTTTCCATGAGCTGTAAGCCATAATCATCACAATGATGACAAATCACGGCTTGAACTATCTTGCTTTGCATGTAATGAATCTCATATATTAGTTTCACCTTTTAAGTTGCATTAGTGAAATAAATGAACTTTGCACGATATTCTAATTATTCGAGTTTCACCTGTAAAGTCAACGATGACAGCACAAGCATCCTGTCCCTTTGTTTATGTGCAGCTTTTAGGCCGGGAATGCCCCTGCCTGCAGCTATTTGGGCGGGAGGCCCATTGCACTTCTGTGTTTGGAGATCTCAGGTTCAGTCCGAAGCTGAGATTATACTTACTTACCAACAATGGGGTGTGGGTGGGCAGGAGGAGACAGGCCAGAGCTGGTGACCATGCAGGCTGGTCACTCTTCACAGCATCCCTATATACTCGGGAGGATTTAAGTTATTATTCCTTTAAAACACATTTTCATAATCCTGTTTTTTTTTTTCTGTAGTTGAGGAGTAGCCGACCCATGTGAATGCTGAGGTCCTACAACACCAGTGATGTCCAAGAACAATGGAACGTCCATTGCACGCAGAGTGGCCCGGCGTACCGGTCCTTCCCAAAAAAACGCCAGTCGATCAGTGGACGGATCTGTCATTAAGGTATTGTTATCCTGAGCTACAATTCTCCAAATTTAGCATGCAGTGAGCTATATAATAATATATAATACGTTTATAATAAGATATAATATAGGATTGTATTTGAAGGGAAGGCCGCAGTTCATCTTTAAATGAGAGTTTCTTTGAATTTGCTGTTTTGGGGAAATCCTCCCTCAGTGTGTCATCAGTAAATCATTTGTATTCCTAAAATGTGAGAACAAAATAGTATGAAATGTGAAATTGTCACAAAGTGATGAACAATTTTGTGTCATACACAACACCTGTGTTGCACAATGGCTGTGCTGATGATAATAAGAAAAAACTCTAGGTCTAATGATAGTGACGAAATGCATCAGGTGGGCGGATCTATGCGAGCATTGCAATCATAGAGACAGGAGCTCCAGTGGACACAATCCATGTGCAATTGCCTTATTTTAATTGTAAGTGTATTGTAATCGTTTTAAATACATTTATTCTGACATAATACACTATGGGAAGCCTCTTTTTCTCAGAGGAAGAAATATGGTGAGCAATAGGAGTTGGTGAGTGCGGCCAGATCTTATCTTTGAGCACGGTGGAGACTGGAGAGCGCTGATCCACTCATTGTTTATGTATTCACGGACGTTGGTGTTGATTATAAAAGTTGGAATATATATCCTCACATATTTCAAGGACTTTATTGTATCCAGAAGTAATGGACTTCACACATGGTTATGTAGATTAAGAGGGAGTTGTAAATCACTTGTGAGATTTAACACAGGATTTTCTATATGTAGACATTTTATGAGATGTACTAGCACTTTTTTTTCTGCTTTATTATGGTTTATAGTAGGGATGCACAGATACTTTTCGAGTACCAGTGCAGATATTTGGCATTTTCATGAGAACTACCAGGGTTGCAGCGGTTGCAGCTGGGACCGGGCTCTGGTACTCCACCACTGTCCTGATATCATTAGTCTGTATTGTTTTAGAAAAACTGTCACATGACAATAAACAAAAATGTATCAGTACTCGTACTCGCAAAACTGGTATCTGTGCATCCCTTTATTTATATTTATAAAAACTAAATCGTACATTAAAACAGAGATGTACAAATCCCGGGAGCTCCGTGTGCTCCTTACACATGACAGCGGCCTACTAATTTTTGCATTTTTAGTCTAGTCTTGGAGCTCAAAAGCATCGGTACTTGTACTCGTACTTGTACCGAGTACTGTTCTTGGTATCTGTGCACCCCTAGTTTATAGTATCTAGATCATTAGACCTAGAGTTTTTTCTTATTATCATCAGCACAGGTGTTGTGTATGACGCAAAATTGTTTATCACTTTGTAACAATTTCACATTTCATACTATTTTTCTCACATTTTAGGAATACTATTTGGGTTTGCGCAGCGCCATTTTCTTTTTTCCTATTTTGGGTGTAGTCACCTATTAAGCACAGCTGCTCCTAGAGCGTTATTTGATTCCTAGCGCAGTTTTTTTTCTATCTAACATTAGTAAATCATTTGTGTCTGGATCCACAGAATATTTGCCTGACGGGCGCCGAGGCCCTGCTGGAGAGAGAGCAGGATTTCCTGTCCACCTTGTCTCAGGTTAACACGCTGGTCTTGAACACTTTACTGCAGTCGACAGGTAAGAGCCCCATCGGGACCAATCTCAAATTGGGCAAGCCAGGAACAAAAATGTAATATTTTGCACCAGTCCTTGGATGTATTAGCAGCATTAGTTTTCTTTTTCTCACCTGCCGTCCTTGACCCTCTGGGCTCAGAGGAGGGGTTTAAATGATACTGGGTGTCATCCAGATTATAAAAAGAGTGCCATCTGCTGGAGGTGAGGACTCTATGTGAGGTGCAGCGCCATGTTATACTCAAGTATTGCTGCAAAAGTTGATATTTTTTTTAATTTAACAAATGTTTGCCAATGGAGTTGTTATATTATAATATATTATTATTAATAATAATATAATATATTTTTTTATAATTGTGAAAGGTTGCTGTAATGTCCCTTATTGCAGTCATTCTTTTGTGTTTTCCAGATACACATCACGAACTTCCGGGAAAAGATTACTCGAAGGTGCTGAAGGTCTTGAATGACAAATTTCACAAAGTCTGGGACCTGACGGCCCGATGTTTCCAAACACTAAAAAAGAATTACGACCTCTTGGCGGTGGATATCCAGGACATATACCTCATGACTGAAGAGAGCCACTTCATCGAAGTTTACACAGAGTGAGTGCTACATGAATGGAACCCCCCCCAGTTCTAGTTTTATGTACAGTGTGTAAGAATTAGATCTTCTGTTATTAAAGTGACACTAAACTCCGTAGTTAAAGGAGAACTATGAGGGGCGTGCTTTTCACTCACCTCATAGTTCTAACCGACCTGTGACAATGAGCCTTTCACAGGTCGGCTCAGTAGATCGGGAGGTGAGCGAACACATACCGGCGTTCGCTCACCTCTCGATCCTGTCACGGCTCTCTGCCCTGACAGGGGAGGGACTGGATTCCCCCTCCCCGCTCCGATCCGCCAGCGCTGACTGGCGGAACAGACAGGGAGGGGGCGGGTACAGCTGGCTCTGCCTCTAGATAGGCAGAGCCAGCTGTCACTCACGCAGCTGGGCGGATCTTGACAGCGATGTCGGGATCCGTTCCGGCGTCTCAGTATACCGCCAGCTGTAGCTCGCGGTATACTGAGCTTAGGGGGACGGGAGGACGCTAGTTTGTGTCCTCCCTTTACCCTAAGGAGAACTATGGGGAAAAGCCCCGACCCCATAGTTCTCCTTTAAATCTTAAAAAAACATTCAAGTATCTTAACTATTAACAACAATGTATCTTATTTGTGTATCACTCGGCTGTAGATTTTCAAATTATTACTATACAGGATTTATATAGCGCCAAAAGTTTGCGCAGCGCTTTACAATATAAGGGAGACATTACAATCATAATACAATTCAAGACAAGATGGTAAGGAGGGCCCTGCCCCTGAGGGCTTACAATCTCAAAGAGGAGGGGGAAATGATAAATGAGGAGGTAGCTGTGTGGTGATGAATTGTCTGAGAAAGTGATGGTTGAGAGGTTAGGTTGAGGTGGGATCGGCTTCCCTGAAGAGATGAGTCTTAAGGGATCGCCTAAAGGCAGTCAGAGTGGGAGACAGACGGACAGGTTGGGGGTAGAGAGTTCCATAGGATGGGAGAGACTCTAGTGAAGTCCTGGAGGCGAGCATGGGAGGAATTGACGAGGGAGCTGGAAAGCAGGAGGTCTTTTGAAGAGCGGAGGGGACGGTTAGGGTCGGAATTGGTGCTGACACTATCCTTCCTTCTGGAGGCCGACTACTTTTGTTCCTCATGGTCCCTGTGTGTGTTGTAAAGTAGTCACAGCTCCAAGCTCGCTCCCGGGATGGACTACAATGGACTAAAAATGAGATTGTAGTCTATGACGGGAGCGAGCTTGTAGCGGTGACTACTTTACAACACACACGGGGACCGTGGGGAACAGACGTAGCCCCCCTCCAGAAGGAAGGACAGTGTCAGCACCAATTCAGAGATGATTGGAGGACCTACAGCCGAGTGATACAGAAATAAGATACATGGTTGTTACTAGTTAAGATACTGAAATAGATTTTTGGGGTTTAACTCCGGAGTTTAGTGTCACTTTAATGCTTTCATAGTCCTAATGACACAACAGGAAATGTAATAAAATATCCCCACAGTGAAAAGTACATTTCCTCTTAAGGTGCCCATACACCTTACAACCATCGCAAGACTTTTGTCTTGCGATGGTCGTATGCTTCTTGAAAGCCCGTACGATCTGCCCACCTTGGACGGGCAGATCGTACTTGCGATCATCGAAAGCCGCCCCGCTGAGGGGCGGGCTTCCAATGACGGCAATGCAGAACGGGCAGTGTGCGCGTGCGCACACCGGCCCGTTCCACAGCTATCGGGCGAGCAGGCTAGAAACCCGACGAGAATCGTATGATTCTCGGCGGGTTTTCGAACATGTTGGCTCGACAAAAGACGTGCGACCGTACAGTAGAAACGGTCACACGTCTTAGTTCACACTGCTTGATTCTCGTACGAGAATCGGGCGAAATCCCGCGATCGTACGAGAATCAAGCAGTGTGAACTAAGACGTGTGACTCGAGCAGTGTATGGGCACCTTTAGACAGCTGTCAGCAGAACAGGTGTCCCCATTGTGAGATTTTCCCCTCGGCTCGGGAACTCCTGTTTGCAGGCTTCCTTCATAAACACAATGTAACAGTGTTGTGTTGTCACAATGTATTTTGGTAAGAGCTTATGTGCAAATCGAAGGCTTGTCCTTTGATGTTCAGCTAATGTTGCAGCAAGCCTGCAGTCCTCTTCTGTATTTTATATTAAAAATAAAAGCCCCATACATGTGTACACATTTTTTTATTTGTTACTTATAATAAAATACATGATAGTGTTGACTTCATTTTCCAATCATGGAATTGCTTCTCTGGGTGTTACAACATGACACGTGCCTGATCACTGTGTCACTGTACACCTCCCTTCCTCAGTGCCCAGATTACCACAGCCGAGGGTCTTTATTTCTGGGATTTTTTGTTACAACCTTGATTTATTTCTGTCTCTTTCTGGTTTTCTCAGGTATTTTGTAGCAGTCACAAGTTATATGGTGATCAAAGGTTTTGAGAAATCAGCAAAGCAGACCAGGTAAGCCAGTAATAAGGAGGTGCTACTACTGTACCGGTACGGGTACCCCGGGTATACTGCATAATATAATATTAATGCAGATATTAAAGGAGAACTATGAGGGGGTGGGGTGCTTTTCACTCACCTCATAGTTCTAGCCGACCTGTGACAATGAGACTGTCACAGGTCGGCTCAGTAGATCGGGAGGTGAGCGAACACATACCGGCGTTCGTTCACCTCTCGATCCTGTCACGGCTCTCTGCCAGCTGGATTCTCCGCTCCGATCCTCCAGCGCTGGCTGGCGGAACGGACGGGGTGGGTACAGGTGGCTCTGCCTCTGGATAGGCAGAGCCAGCTGTCAGTCACGCAGCTGGGCGGATCCAGACATAATTGTCGGGATCCGCTTCAGCTGCGGCGTCTCAGTATACCGCCAGCAGCAGCTCGCGGTATACTGAGCCTAGGGTGACGGGAGGACGCTAGTTTGTGTCCTCCCGTTACCCTAAGGAGAACTATGGGGAAAAGCCTTAACCACATAGTTCTCCTTTAAGG
>NW_017309416.1:27543-28778 GCF_000935625.1 Nanorana parkeri
TGAGTGCTTTTCACTCACCTCATAGTTCTAGCCGACCTGTGACAATGAGACTGTCACAGGTCGGCTCAGTAGATCGGGAGGTGAGCGAACACATACCGGCGTTCGTTCACCTCTCGATCCTGTCACGGCTCTCTGCCAGCTGGATTCTCCGCTCCGATCCTCCAGCGCTGGCTGGCGGAACGGACGGGGTGGGTACAGGTGGCTCTGCCTCTGGATAGGCAGAGCCAGCTGTCAGTCACGCAGCTGGGCGGATCCAGACATAATTGTCGGGATCCGCTTCAGCTGCGGCGTCTCAGTATACCGCCAGCAGCAGCTCGCGGTATACTGAGCCTAGGGTGACGGGAGGACGCTAGTTTGTGTCCTCCCGTTACCCTAAGGAGAACTATGGGGAAAAGCCTTAACCACATAGTTCTCCTTTAAGGGAGTTCCAAATCAGATATGTTGTCTTAGATTGTCCACTAGACATGTGCGATTCGTTTCGTTCTGAAATGAAATTCGGGGCGAAAATTCGGATGTATCCGAATTCCGAATTACAGATATAACGAATGCAAACAAATCCGAATTTCCGATTCCGAAATTCTTTAGCGGTAGTCTGTACGAAATTTAGGTTGTTGGACGAAATTTCGTTGCAGCAAAATGAGGAAAAAAAAATGTCTCTCAAATGTCACTTTGCTGCAACGAACGAACGAAAACGAAACGACAGTTCGTACAGACTACCGCTAACGCATTTCATCAGAATCCTGAAATGAATTGATTTTCGGCCCTGAATTTTGCGGTGTCTATTGTCCACCTTCTCCAAGCTCTTCACCCTGTAGTGAATAACCCTGCAAATGTTTGCATTGAAGGCAGCAGAGCATTGCAGCCATGATCAGTGCATCCCAAGTGCAATGCACAGGCATCTGCATTGTCTACATCCCAACCCCAGGTCTATACGGATTTATAGGGGTTAGAGGAAATACACAGAGGTCAATATGTGCTGTGACTGGTGTGGTGGTCTGTGGGTCCCTCTGCCTCGGTGGGACTTGTACTCTTCCCATTCACAGATCCCTGTGAATGATCTGAGAATGGATGGCGCGTTTGTGCATGGCTCGAACAATAATAGGACGCTTCGGGGAGAAGTATGTTTTAGGTATAGGAAGGGTGGGTGTTGAGGGTGGGGGGGTTGGCAAATGCGAAAAACAAGCGCTTTTGGGACCTCGCAGGGTCCCTTCCTCAGGCTCAACATCGACGATGAT
>NW_017309416.1:28905-41576 GCF_000935625.1 Nanorana parkeri
CATCAGGCTTTAGCATTGACGATGATGAAGGGACCCTGCGAGGTCCCAAAAGCGCTTGTTTTCCAACTGACAATCTGTTCAATAAAATTAACAATTGATTATCCTAAAAGGATTTTGTTGTGCTGGTGACATTCCTCTCTACCAAACTTATGTGATAGCGGCGTCATCTGCAGTCATTTCAGCACCCATCCCTATCATTGGGATTTCCGGTAAGGAGTGCGACAAGTTTTTCTCTACAACATGATTTATGTTACACCCTAAATATAGGGATAACCTAAATATAGGGGTAACATGAAACGTGGTCCTAAAGGGGGACTATGCCACCTAGGAAATATTTAATTGTGCCCCACCCAAAAAAAATTTATCCTGAAAAATGGAGTGTAGGCTAGCCTTCATCTAGAGAAGAACTACATTGGGAGCTTTGGCTTACCCATTTCCCCAAATGCATTGGAGCCAATGAAGAAGGCAAAATCAAGGTAGTTTTTGGAAATGTTAAGTGTGCAGTTGGGCTTTAAATGTCTTCTGAGGGTTACAGAGGCTAAATTCACCCATTGTGGGCTTGTTTTCCTAACAAAAAACAGCAACAACAACTGTAACAGTAACCCAACTGATACCCCTTAATCTAGCACTATATCAATGCTAACCCAACTGGTACCTCTTAACCTAGCACTATACCAATGCTAACCCAACTGGTACCTCCCTAACCTAGCACTATATCAATGCTAACCCTAATGGTACCCCTTAACCTAGCACTATACCAATGCTAACCCAACTGGTACCTCTTAACCTAGCACTGTATCAATGCTAACCCAACTGATACCCCTTAACCTAGCACTATTTCAATGCTAACCCAACTGGTACCTCTTAACCTAGCACTATACCAATGCTAACCCAACTGGTACCCCTTAACCTAGCACTATATCAATGCTAACCCAACTGGTACCTCTTAACCTAGCACTATACCAATGCTAACCCAACTGGTACCTCTTAACCTAGCACTATACCAATGCTAACCCAACTGGTACCTCCCTAACCTAGCACTATATCAATGCTAACCCTAATGGTACCCCTTAACCTAGCACTATACCAATGCTAACCCAACTGGTACCTCTTAACCTAGCACTGTATCAATGCTAACCCAACTGGTACCCCTTAACCTAGCACTATATTAATGCTAACCCAACTGGTACCTCTTAACCTAGCACTATATCAATGCTAACCCAACTGGTAGCCCTTAACCTAGCATTATACCAATGCCAACCCAACTGGTACCTCTTAACCTAGCACTATATCAATGCTAACCCTAATGGTACCCCTTAACCTAGCACTATATCACTGCTAACCAAAGCTTAAACCTAAATCTGTTTAAGATTTCGGTTCAGCTCACAGGAAGTTACAAGCACCCTGCATTTCCGGCAGGATCAGGAGTATTTTCTGTACTTGCAGAAAATGTTCTTAGCCTCAAAAATAAAGCGAATGCAGCCACAACATCTAAGGACGAGTACGTTTCAGTGTACTTCGTTTTTGTGCTTGGATTTAGATGCAATATATGTGAAAACCATTAGTAGTAGTATAGCAAAATCAGGCTTGGTATACCTACAGAAGACCTTGGGCGTATCTTGTAGACCCATCACCCATCCCCCCCGCCCCCCCACACTGGGCCTGGCTGTCAGGGTAAGACAAAAAGTAGAAGGGTGACATGCTGGGACCTGTAGTTCCCCAGACGACTCTGAGCGGTCTGTAACTTTGTATATTTCTGTTTCCCTTTGACAGTCTCTGGAAGACAAATACAAAGGCCCTGATGCAGCTGGTTAAGGAGAGTTCAGAAACCCCCATCAACATGCTGCTGCAGAGGGTCTTCATCGAGCCGTTCCGCCAGCACATCCAACAATACCACTTCCAGCTGTCCAAGCTGAATGGAAATCTTCTGAAGGTAAACGGTCTACTTATCACCTGGGCCGCCCCCGAGGTCTTAAAGTTGTTGGGTCACATGCAGAGCCGGATTTACTCTCTTTGCTGCCCCAAGGCTAGGTTCCTCAATGCGCCCCCCTCCCTGCCACACCGGCCTCATGGAGAATGGCAGACCTGCAGGCTGCATACAAGTGATCTCAGCGACATCGCTAGGATCACTTGTACAAAACAAGCGGCGGCTTCCCCCGCTGTACATTTATCCCTGCTTACCCAAAGCAGGGCTAAATGTAGAAAAGAACTACCCGCCCGGCGCCCGGAACTGCATGTCACGGGCATAGGGAGATAGGAATACCACATCCCTGCTGCCCCTCTACTCCCTGCTGCCCCAAGGCCAGGTCTTGGTTGGCTTTGTGGGAAATCCGGCCCTGGTCACATGTCCAGTTCGCAGTCCTATACAGCAGAATGAGGCATTGCAGAAATACCTTCTACTATTTCTAATCAGTGGTGGGGAATCAGCCCTGGGTCTCTTCTATAAGAAGTGTGAATGTTTATCGGAAAAGAAGGTAAAATATAAATAAGGATATGAAAGCTGGAAAGAGGCGCGGGGACATAATGTGGACGTTTCATGTTGGAGGTCCTTTAGGTCACATTTATGCTCAATGATCTTTTGTTTCAGGATGCCGGAGTGGAACCTCTAAAGAAAACACCTGAGGTGTTTGGGAGCCTCGAGTCTTTTATCAGTCAGTGTTTGGATGAGGCTCTCCAGACGAGGACCCTGTGGGCCTCATTGTCCAAAAGACTAACGGTATGTGGGACATCATGTGTGCAACTTGTCTATGAACTGCTCCACTTGCTTCCCTTCCTCTCCTCTCCTCCTTTATTCTCCCCCATTACATCCACTCTACTACTCTCCTCCATTTCCTCTTCCTTCATTTTCCTACTACTCTCCCCTCCACTGCTTTCCATTGTTCTCATCCTCCCCTCTCTTCTTCTTATTTATCCCATCCCTATTCTTCCCTTTCTGTGCCACTCTTATCCTTGTCCTTTCCCTCTCCCTTCCCTTCCTCTTCTCTTATGTTCTCCCTCTCACTTCCTCTCCACTACTCCCAACATTTTCTCTTTCACCTGCCAACTACTCTGCTCTCCTCTCCTTTGTTCTCGCCCTTCCCTTTTCCTTATTCTATCACATTCCTAATTTCCTGTGCCTCAATAATCCTCTTCCCTTCCCTCTGCCTTCCCTTCCTCTCCTCCTTTATTCTCCCCGTTCCTCTCCACTACTTTCCTCCTTTTCCTCTTCCCATTGCTCTCGTCCCCTCCTCTCTTCTTCTAATCGCATTCTTCCTTTTCTGTGCAACTCTTTTCCTTGTCTTTTCCCTCTCCCTTCACTTCCTTTCTTCCCTTCCTTTATTCTGTCTCCCACTTCCGCTCCACTACTCTCCTGCATTTACTCTTCTTTCATTTTTGCACTCCCCTCCTCTCCTCCCATCCCCTCCCCTTCTCTCATCTTCTCCTCTCCTTTTCTCACCTCTCCTCTCCACTCCTTTCCTCCCATCCTCTCCTCTCCTTTGTTCTCATTCTCTCTTCTCCTTTCCTCTCCCCCAACCTCTCCTCTCATCCTCTACTCTCCTCTTTTCTCCTCTCCTTTGCTCTCCTCTCCTTTCCTCTCCTTTCCTCTCCTCTCCACTCTTCTCCTCCCATCCTCACCTCTACTTTGTTCTCAGTGTCTCTTCTCCTTACTTCTCCTCTCTACTCCACTCCTCTTATACTCTACTCTCCCCCATCCTCTCCTCCCATCATCTCCTTTGTTCTCAGTGTTTCTTCTCCCTTCCTCTCCTCTCTACTCCACTCCTCTTATCCTCTCACCTCCACTCCTCTCCTCTCATTCTGTTTTCTCCTCTCCACTGCTCTCCTCCTCTTCTCTGTTCTCATCCTCTTCTCTTCTCTGTTCTTATCCTCTCTTCTCCGTATCCCCTTGCATTCCCTCTTTCCTGTGCTGCTCCTTACCTCTCCCTTACCTTCCCCTTCTCTTCTGTATTTATCTTCTTCTCCTTCCTGGAGAATGAACTATTCTTCTTCCACTAATCATCAACAAACTGATCACCAAACTCAGATCCATCTCAGGCATTACCACCATTCACCGATGCCGGTAGACATTTGTGCCGGGAATCACAATCTGGCCCAGTGTCATTCAGCTGATGAGGGAGAGACAATGGCTCCACCCCACACTGGGGACGTGAGACCTTCTATATGATCTGTATGATAAGATGTGTGATGTCACCTTGCAGGCCGCTCTTTGTAACCCTGAACGCCGACTACAAGAAGACAGCCGCAATGTCCCGGTGACGGTGACCTCCAGCCGATACGACCGGGTCCTCCTCTTCAATGATCATCTTGCCTTCCTGCAGGTATGCCGACTACGTCAAATCTTAAAGGGGCGTTCCATGTTTAACAGAAACACAACAACTTAAAGGTTTCATGGTGACAGCAGTCAGGGGACGTTAAAAGGGAACTCCTCTTTCCCCCAGGAAGTGAACAGCTTCTACTTCTTTAGTACATAAACCCCATTGATTTCTATGGAGGTATAAATGTAAATCACAAACTGATCTCAGACTGGCTATGAAGCTCCAGGCAAACAACTGAATACACGTATGTGGACTCCATCTAATGGCAGTAATGCACTGTACTCTAAAGCTGGTCTGTAATGCGTTCGCCCAGCGAATAGCTAGATGAATGCCATTCGCAGGACATTCCTGCCACTAGATGGAGCCGAGGAGCATATGAGATTCCTGTGCTCTTCAGCTCCATCTAGTGGCAGTAATATCCTGCGAATGGTGTTCATCCAGCTATAAATCAGCCCTTTATAGTTTTTTTTTTCATTTGACGACCCCCCGCCCCCTGGGGCTGGGGAAACCCCTCCACCACCAGGCTATTGTGGGGGTGCAGAGGTGATGTGGTCAGAATACACGTTACTGCGGTTGATAGGCTGCAGATACTGTTTGTCTAGGATTTCTCCAACAAAGGAGGGGTGCCAATGGGGCCACACGCTGCTCAAATTTAGGCCAAACCCTGACGACTGGCCACAAATTCGAGCAGTGCATGGCCAGCTTAAAGAAGAACTCCAGGATTTTCAAAGGTTGACTCTTGCAGTGGGACGACCCCTGCATTATAACGGTTAACCGATCATTTTGGTCTAGGGAACGTGCTATGTCTCTCGGTGTCAACACGTCTAATGGAACTGTATTGGATGTGATGACGTCATGGGATCCTAGACCACCAGGGAGCGGGTGAGAAGAGGCTACAGGGTCCAGTCTAGCAGCCCGGTGGGATCGAGAAGCAGCTGAGTATATCTTCTTTATTTGCAACCCCTAGACCAGTGGTGGCGAACCTTGGCACTCCAGCTGTGCCAAAACTACAAATCCCAACATGCATCTGCCTCTGGGAGTTATGTCTGTGGCTGTCAGAGCCTTGCAATGCCTCATGGGACTTGTCGTTCCAAAACAACTGGCGTGCCAAGGTTCGCCACCACTGCTCTAGACCAAAATGAGCACTTAACCCTTGCAGTGCAGGAGTAGCCTAACTTTTAAAAATCCTGGAGTTCTTCTTGAACCACCTGCTGTCCGGCCGTTGTAATTAAACGGCCGGACAGCGGCTTCTTGGACGCGGGTGGGCGTTTTTAGATGTCCCATCCCGCCCCGCTCACGAGTGGGAAAGCAGCTTAGTATGTAAACAGCCAGCGATGGCTGTTTACATTCAAGCGTTCGGGCGTAAAATGCGCATTGTAAAATGCGTGCTGGTGTGCGCCCCCCCCCAAAAAAACTGCGGGTCGCCCCCCCCCCCCCCCCTCTCCATTGCAGCCGGTGCTGGCGATCCCGAGCTCCGCTGTTCCCGGTGTGATCCCAGGACCAGCACAGCAGCTCTGCGACCGGAGATCAAACAGAGCTCAGTACACGATCTCCATTTGATCTCCTCCTCGGAATGCAGGAAGTGATGTGTATTACACCACTTCCGCATTCCTCTGTCACTCTCCGGTACAGAAGCCGGAGAGAAGCTGGTGAAGCAGGTCTCTGCTTCATCAGCTTCTCTGGGGGTCCCTAGGTGACATTACAGGTCTTGGAGACCCCTGATGTCTCCATAAAAAGGACCTGTTACTACAAATTGGCTATCACATAGGGGGATTGTTAGCACCCTATGTGATAGCAATAAAGTTAAGTGAATAAAAAGGTTTAAAAAAATTAAAGTTACAAAACAAAATTTAAAAGTCACATATAAAAGCAATAATAAAAAAAAAAATTAAAGTCCCCCGCCCCCCACATGCAAACATGCGTCGAGTGCGCCTACGTGCGGAAACGACGATTGCATCCATTGCGCCGCACATGTTACATATCGCCGCGAACGTCGCAGTGAGAGCAATAATTCTAGGGCCATGAATCACTGATAACACTAAACTGATGAGCGGTAAAAGCTTTTAAAGTGTCGCCTATGGACAATTTTGGGTATGCTAGTTTTTTGCGAGTTCGCGGGCGCACGCAATTTTAAAGCTTGACATGTTTGGTGTCTATTTACCCGACGTGACCCCGACTTTTATATTTTACCAAAAGATTGGGGTGATAATAAATGTTTTATAACATAACGTAGGGAGAACAGGTTTTTTTTCCAAATGTTTGATACTTTTTTCATTATATAGTAGAAAATAAACCCCCCCCCCAGTGGGGATTAAATACCAGTGTCAGTCAAAGTACCGCAGCGCTGAACACTGAAAAATGGCCGGGACAGGAAGGGGGTATAAACACCTTGGTCAGCAAGTGGTTAAAGGAGAACTATGGGGGTAAGTGTTTTTCCCCATAGTTCTCCTAAGGGTAACAGGAGAACATAAACTAGCGTCCTCCCGCGACCCAAAGGTCAGTATATAGGGAGCTACAGCTCGCGATATACTGAGAGCGCCGCAGTACGGACAGATCCCAACATTACTGTCGAGATCCACCCAGCTGCATGATTGACAGCTGGCTTTGCCTATCTAGAGGCAGAGCCAGCTGTACCCGCCCCCATCCGTTCCTCTGGAGGATCGGAACGGGGAGGGGGGGGAATCCCTGCAGGGAGCTGTGAGTGACATGATCAAGAAGTGAGCGAACGCCGGTATGTGTTCCCTCACTTCCCGATCTACTGAGCCGACCTGTGACAGTCTCATTGTCACACGTCGGCTCAAACTATGAGGATGAGTGAAAATCACTCACCTCATACTTCTCCTTTGTACACAGTAGAATCCTCTGACCAAGTCATATCGCGGGGCAATGGGAACAGATGATCCGGACTGGAGGGAAAACACACCAGAAAACAAGAAACAAAAATGACAGAAGAGTGTAGACTGGTATTACAAGTGGGAATGCCCCTTTAATGGGAGCACTTAGTGTACAGTTGCCACGTTGCGTGCAAATTCAAGAGATTTCTAAGCAGAGGCGGCTCTTTAATTAGGCAAATTAGGGCCTCGAGGGCCTCGCGGCCGCCTAATTTGCCCTGCCGTCACATTACCTCACAGCCAGGTAACGTCATGAGCTCTTAGCCCTGTCGCTGTCAAACGGAGACTCTCCGTTTGACAGCGACAGAACTGAGAGCTTATCTGTTTCCTCGGTCCGTCCATTCGGCCAGTGGTCCTCTGGAGCTCCGCCCACCAGCCACTGGGAAGCCATCTCACCCCTCCCATCCACCGTGCGAGGATCCCAATCTGGCTGGGAGGGCGGAGTTGAATCTGGCTGTGAGGGTGGATCGTCAGGGGCAGATGGACGGAGACGTAGTCAGCAACGGGTCGTCCTGCACGCTCCCGCCCACGAGATGCTCCCACCCGCGAGACGCTCCCACCCGCGAGACGATCCCTGCACAGTCCTGGTGAGAGGCAGCCTTCACAGGCTACAGCAATGGTGAGAGCACTGTGACCCTGGAGAGTCCTGTGGAGACCCTAGGTAGCCCCGGTTTTACCAGGGCTCTGTGGGGTCTCACCAGCTGTCTGTGGGGTCTAATAAGGCTAGTTAGAACATTGTGGGACCCCATAGAGCCCTGGTGAGTCTAACCAGGGCTCTGTGGGGTCTCAACTGAGCACTCTGGGGTCTCCCCTGGGCTCTGTAGGGTCCCACCAGGGCTCTGTGGGGTCTCCCCAGGGCTCTTTGGCGTCTCACCAGGGGCCTGAGGGGTCTCACCAGGCTAGTAAAACCGCACATAGCCATTGTGGGACCCCATAGAGCCCTGGTGAGTCTAACCAGGGCTCTGTAGGGTCCCACCAGGGCTCTGTGGGGTCTCCCCAGGGCTCTTTGGCGTCTCACCAGGGGCCTGAGGGGTCTCACCAGGCTAGTAAAACCGCACATAGCCATTGTGGGACCCCATAGAGCCCTGGTGAGTCTAACCAGGGCTCTGTAGGGTCCCACCAGGGCTCTGTGGGGTCTCCCCAGGGCTCTTTGGCGTCTCACCAGGGGCCTGAGGGGTCTCACCAGGCTAGTAAAACCGCACATAGCCATTGTGGGACCCCATAGAGCCCTGGTGAGTCTAACCAGGGCTCTGTAGGGTCCCACCAGGGCTCTGTGGGGTCTCCCCAGGGCTCTTTGGCGTCTCACCAGGGGCCTGAGGGGTCTCACCAGGCTAGTAAAACCGCACATAGCCATTGTGGGACCCCATAGAGCCCTGGTGAGTCTAACCAGGGCTCTGTAGGGTCCCACCAGGGCTCTGTGGGGTCTCACCAGCCTGATTAAACCCCACAGAACCCTGGTGAGACCCCACAGGCCTGAGCGGGGCCTCATGTTTAGGTTTCGCCTAAGGCCTCGCAAACTCTAGAGCCGCCTCTGTTTCTAAGACAATGTTCTCAGAAATCAGAACCGCCGGGAAATTCCTGAGCCGTCCCCGGACGGTGTGCAGGACGGCCACCGGTGACAGTTTTCACTTCGTCAATTCTGCTGACCTAATTTTATAACACTTCCTTGTCTCTCTCTCTTCTGTGTGTAAAAGGGGAATGACGCGTACATCTACGACCTGAAGACGGTCTGGGTGGATTCAACAACAAAGCAAAAATCCGATCCCTGCAAGTAAGGAGAACAATGATTATTCTGAATGACTCATTGGACTGTTGTAGAAATGTGGAAGAGCGGCGGGAGAAAGACCCAGCGTTCCATTGAGTGCCACACAGTGTAGCAATGTCACTAATCATTTCACACTTTGTGTGTAGACTGGATTACGCAAGGAAATGGCTCATTCACACCACAACATATGGCACAGTGCATGCCACGCTAGCACACAGCAATACACTATATATACACTGAGTGGCCGGATTATTATATACACTGAGTGGCCGGATTATTATATACACCGAGTGGCCGGATTATTATATACACTGAGTGGCCGGATTATTATATACACTGAGTGGCCGGATTATTATATACACTGAGTGGTCGGATTATTATGACCACCTGACGTTTGTAGGCAAATGAGCTATAATTTGGCGCTGAAGTTGCTAGAGGGCCAGACCATTATAAATAGGGAAGCGGGTTGGTTACCACGACAGTAGAAGTGATTGGGAAGATACGGGGAAACAACGCGATGTAACAGCCTTTGAACGCGGGATGATTGTTGGCGCTCGGAGCCATGGAGCGAGTATCAGCAAAACAGCAGAATTCGTTACATGTTCAGGAGCAGCTCATTGTTAAAGTGTTTAAAGACCGGACTGTCAGCCGAAAATCTGGGTCTGAGCGTGCGAATTGTGGCCGTCAGCGACTAGTCAATGTTAGGGCAGAACGGGGGAGGGGCAAGACTGGTACAAGACAACAGAAGGGCCACAGTGCCGTGTCAGATTCCTCGCATCACCTTTCATCATCTCGTGGAGTCACGAGGCGGCCCAACGAAGTACTGATGGGGGGGGGGTCATAATAATCTGGCCACTCAGTGTATATGTTCATGTTATGCATTGTCAATTGCACCCCAGCACACATACACAGTGCATAACATGAACATGCAGTATATGTGCAGGGAGCAGCCTGTGCAGGGAGCAGAGTTGTGGGATGGACCCGGAAGCTCCAACCCACTGCATAAAACTACAGGAAGGGACGGAGACAAGACCAGTCACCGTGCACAAGGAGAGAGAACAGCAGTGATCGGTCTTTATTACAGGAGGGGGCGGAGACAAGACCAGTCACCGTGCACAAGAAGAGAGAGCAGCAATGACTGATCTTTATTACAGAAGGGGGCGGAGACCCACTGCATAAGGCCTCATTCACACACTACACAAGCAAAATTGTATATTGCGTCTATGCGCGTATATACGAGCTACGTTGCCCGGACGCATCTCTGTTCCATTCTGTTTTTGCGCATATATACGCTACGCAAATCTACGTCTCCATACGCGGCTGTGTGCATGGAGCCATTTATTTGCATATGTTGCATATGGTGCAATACACACGTGCACAAGGAGAGAGAGCAGCAGTGACCGTTCTTTATTACAGGAGGGGGCGGAGACAAGACCAGTCACCCTGCACAAGGAGAGAGCAGCAGAGACTGGTCTTTATTACAGGTAGCTCCACGTCTCACACTTGATTACTGCTCAGATCTACCAAGGTTCAGGAAGAATACACATGACTCTTGTATGAGGAGAATATTTGCTCATCCCGGAGTTCAGCTTTGAAAACTGAGTTGAGGGGCCGTGCCTATTGTCCTTCTCCTCAATGCTGTGCATAGAAGCCTGTGAATTATTTTGTGTGCTTTGTGGAATGAATGAGCCCCAATTGTTACATCTCCCGTACTGAGCACTTGTTACAATGTTATAAATATATATACAATGTTACGGTTGTTACAATGACACATCTACGCACCGCAGGTCCCTTTAAGCGTGAACAAATTTATGAATATGTCATCTTTTGTTGTTTGTGATTCAGACACGTCTGGCGCGTTGTCACCCCGGAGGAGGAATTCATCCTTTCCACGAAGGAGCCGCAGCATAAGGTCAGCTGATTCTTTATCGCTATGGAAAGTGTTTTATCTTTTGTCAATAAAACTGATTTTCTAGGATCTCCAAACCGGCTTTTCCTGTTTCAGTGTTGCGGAATGTATTCCGAGAGCCGACACTCGACAGGCAGCAATATTGCATCGTTCCCGGGTGCACACAGACCGGTTATCATGTATTGTAGTGAAAAGATCGGCCGGAATGAGCAGAAACATTTCTCTGAAACATTGTAGACATGTGCACCAGCAAAAAATGTATTTCGTTTCGTTTTCATTCAGGTTTTGCGTTATTTAATTTTTCGGGATTCGGGTCCGAAAGTCAATTCGTTTCGGGATTCGGATGAAATTCGTTAGCGGTAGGCGGTAGTCTCTACGAATTTTCGTTGTAGGAAAAGTGACATTAAAAAAAACAACAACAAAAAAACTTTTTTTTTTTTTTTTTTACAGTCTGCAGAAGAGAGAAAAAAAAACAAAAAAAAGTGTCTTAGTATCGATACCAATCGATACTAAGACACTTTAGGTCTGGCAGGAATGTTAGAAGGGACCCCACCAAGTTAAAGAAAAAAATGCGTAGGGTTCCCCCCAAAATAGATACCAGCCCCTTTAGGTCTGGTAGGAATTTTGAGGGGTCACCCCACCCTCAATAAATGGGGGGGAGGGAACCATGGGGTCCCTTGATCCGTGCACAGGAAAAAATTTTTGTTTTGTGAAAAAAAAAATTAAAAAAAAAAAAAAAAAAAAAACTTTTTTTTTTTTTTTTTTACAGTCTGCAGAAGAGAGAAAAAAAAAGCAAAAAAAGTGTCTTAGTATCGATACCAATCGATACTAAGACACTTTAGGTCTGGCAGGAATGTTAGAAGGGACCCCACCAAGTTAAAGAAAAAAATGCGTAGGGTTCCCCCCAAAATAGATACCAGCCCCTTTAGGTCTGGTAGGAATTTTGAGGGGTCACCCCACCCTCAATAAATGGGGGGGAGGGAACCATGGGGTCCCTTGATCCGTGCACAGGAAAGGAGGAGAGGGTAGGCGATCGAGCAGCCCCCCCTCCCTGCGCCATACCAGGCCACGTGCCTTCGGCATTGGGAGGGTGTCCCCATGCCGATGGGGACAAGAGCCTCTTCCCCACAACCCTGACCCGGTTGTTGTGGGGGTCTGCGGGCATGGGATCTTATTTGCAACGGGGTACCCCTTTAATTAAGGGGGCACCCAGATGCCACCCCCACCCCCCTTGTGAATGAGTAAGGGGTTCACTAAAGGATTAAAATTCAAAGTAAATAAACAAACCACATTTTTAGAGAAAATCCTTTAATTGAAAAAAACAACAAAGAGTCAATTTTTGACTATTCCTTACATAAAAAACAAATTTTAAAAATGGCTCCATCGATGTAATTCAGCGTCAATCACGATGTAAAATGTAAAGAAGCTTTTTCCTGGGTAATATATAATGACAACAATACACACCTTCAGCTATGAGAATAGAAGGATCATTACCTGCACAGCAGGGACGTGCGGTCAGGGGAGGCAGGTGGGGAAGAGCCTCACCTAGAATTATGGAGGAAAAAGCTGTCAGCTTCATGTCGGTAGCTGACAGCTTTTTCTCCATTCAGATCGGCATTTAACTGGTTACACAGCATGGAAAGCCTCCCCCGCTGTGTAACCTGTCATGGACGGAGAGCCTCAGCAGTGAGGAGCAAGTGAGGGACAGGGAAACTCCTCCCTTCCTCCTTTACACTAGCTTGGGGACGGGTCGGTGGCTGGGCTTCGTCCGGCGGGGGCGGGGCTTCCTGCGG
>NW_017309416.1:41835-42680 GCF_000935625.1 Nanorana parkeri
TGGCTTCAGCCGGCGGGGGGCGGGGCGGGGCGTGCTGGGGGCGAGCCTGGGGAATGCCTCACCTGGAACAAGAGCTACCGCACGTCACTGCTGCACAGGCACCAAGGATGGGATTATGTAACTAGAACAAGGTGGTTCCACAACTTTTACACCTCCCATCCTCTTCTTGGACATTCAACATCCACCTCAACCCATTCTATGGTGATTGGATTAAGGTGTCTGAGCTACTTGTGTGGATATAAATGCTGGGGAATGACACTCATCAGGAGCAAGAAGTGGCTTGGAGAAGCTATGAAATGTCTTCAACATTACAGAACATGTCCAGATGAAGGGAAGGATGAGGTATTTTACATGCTGCCTGGGAGCTGATTGAGGATATTGACGGGTCTACTTAGGGCAAATAATGCCAAAAATGTTTTTCCCAGTTCATCTCGCTTTACTTCTCACTTCTTTTTTCTCTTTAGGTGTTGTGGATTTGGAAGCTGAATCAGCTGATACGCCAAAGTCTGGAAAGAAAACGTGATTTTCCACTGTGGGGAAAGACGGGAGAGGCCAACGATCCCCCAACATGCCGCTTGGTGACGTACACCTACAGGAACGAGGGCAGGTTCAAGAATGCGGTTTATGAAGGCGACATGTCCTGGGGGAATCCACATGGAAAGTGAGCACGGAGAAGAATGGAAGGGGCTGAGAAGCATGGGCGTCCCGAGGCCGGGTGTCACCCGGAGCGGGTACCGGGTGACAGCCCGTTGTGACGCATGCGCGTGATATCACCACGCGTGTGCGCACGCGCGGCGATCTTATTGAGACCTGCCGGCGGCCATCTTGGTGATGGACGCCGGCAG
>NW_017309416.1:42730-46727 GCF_000935625.1 Nanorana parkeri
TCAAAGTCTATCTAAAACCAAAACCTTTTTCATCTGTGAGCATGTGGAACTCCCTTTCCCAGCTAGTAGTATCAGCTGAGAGCCTAGATACATCAAAAACACTTTCAGTAAAAACAATATACAGGGGTATGGGCATTTTTGGCGACTCATACACATAGGTTGAATCTAGGTTTTGTTTAAACCTTGACAACTATGTAACTAGGAAGCCATCTTGGGCGTGTCACCTTCCATGGCTGCTAAGCAAAGGCAGGAGATTTTAATCAGACCGTCTTTCTATCCTGGGAAAATGAGGGTGGCATTGTGTTCAGCGCCGCTTCCCCATTCTCCCCACACAGTTTGGGGTTTGTCAGACCTCAATATCATCGCATATACTGTACATGTATGTATTGTACTGACTCACCTCTTTCTTTACATGGCACAGGGGCACGTTAAAATGGCCGAACGGTCGCAATCATGCGGGGGATTTCAAATACGGTCAGGAGGACGGGTAAGAGCCAATGTGTGCGCTAGAAAGAAATATTCAACAATCCAAAACCTGTTAGGTTTGCAGAACATAATGATGATGTGGCATCAATTTCTGTAGCAGTTTCCTCAAGCTGGCATGATAAAGGCAACCCCTAAGAGGCGGGCCCCTGACCCCCCTGGGCTCACAGGAAGCTGGTTGAATGACGCGGGTCTAAGAATCTGTTTTCATGCCAAGTTTGGTTGAAATCTTTTAAAAGAGCTTTGCAGTGTGCGGAGGGTTAACTGGGGGTCTGAAGTATATAAGAGAAGTGAAATTGTTATTAAGGGAAGAGAAAACCTTCCTTATTCTGTACAGAGTGTAGTGTGAGTGTTGCAGTTAAAGAGACCCTGTCACCGCATTTGGCAAGGTCTAGAGATTGTGTAGCGCTCACCCCCGGAGGAGCCGCTGAGTATGAAACGGGGTTCTCCTACCTGTTTGCTCCAACCACCGGTCCCCTTTGATCAGCAACACACCGACACTCACGGACAGAATGGACTCGAGTCTCAGAGTCTTTTAGGGTATTTATTTGCAGATTCAACAGGAGAGAGAGGGTTCAGGGTCTGTAGGATGCCCGGGTGGACAGCTTTCTCCCTTAGCAACAGCTAAAGTCAGTAGTATCGTGGCCCTATCAGAGCGACCAATAAATGAACAATACAGCGTATAGCCATGATAGCCCAGGACTTTGAGAGGAAGGGACTATCTCTGGATTCAGGTAGCAACAACTGGCTTCTTCTATAGCGATCACATGGGAATAGGGTGAGGGGTCTCTTACAGGGTTCCAGACGGTAGCTCTCACCAGCTCCTCTGCGTCACTCCTCGATAAGATGACTCCACCTCCAGCCCAACTTCCATCAGGTCTCCTTGCGGCCGTAACGGAAATCTCTGTGCCCTCAGCATCTGCCACTTGCTGAGGTGCATGCCAGATATCCAGTGGTGTATTCTAGTTCCAGGCGCCCAACACCTGCCACGTGTGTGGGCCCAGCAAAGTATCAGTGTATCCTAGGCCTCCAGGCCCCACAGAACCTGCCATGTGCTGGGGCCCAGGCCAGTTTCTTGCATCACATAGGCCTCCTGAGGAGAGGCCCCAGGAGGGGAAGAGACCCCTGCACAGTGTCCCCCAACCTTTTATTACCTGCCCTCAGCCATGCCTCTGAGTCATCCTATTCAGGGATTGGCTCGGGTCAGGTGCATAGTCATAACCTGAGGATGGATCCTCCCTCACTGTATGCCAAGGCTCCTTTTTTCCTCAGCAACAGGAGGAGCAATCAATCCAGCAGATTCAGGGACACCTATAGAATGCTGAGCTCTGTATAATCAGCATCTAGACTGGTTACAGTCCAGGTATCTCTAAATTGAAGAGCGACATTTTAGAGGGCGCTACAATTGCAATCTGCAAATTGTCTACTGACAGTGGCCGACTCTGATGCAGCAATTTGTGGGGCCCAAGCAGATTTATCAGCGTCAGTCATCTAGCCAAAACTTGACACTTCCTGGATTGTCGGAGCTCCTGAATTCCCGGGTCTTCCACAGACACCCCTGCCCCTCCTCTTCTCCCAGCCTCTACATTAGGGATGTCCCAATACCAATACTAGTATCGGTATCGGGGCCGATACCAGGCATTTTCCTGAGTACTTGTACTCGTGAAAAAGCCCCGATTCTTAAGGCCGGTCCTTTAAATTTTCAAACAGCAGCGGCCGTCTGACTTCCCCGCGCTTTTGGGGACCTCGGCAGCTTGCTGGGGACCTGCAGATAGCTGTCCATGGCAGTGCCTGTCCGGTTCTTTATCTCCTTCCCGGCGCAGACACAGCCATGCACAGCCCCCGGGGGCGGAACTAGCGCCCCAGGGCTAGAAGCTGGGGGTTCCTGCCGCACACTGACGGGGAGGACTGGGCTGGTACGGCCGGACTGGACATGGCAGCATCTTTGCTCTGGACGTGGGGGAGGTCGGGTCCCATCGCCGGTGAGGTGGAGTGCCAGCAGAGCCACTGCAGATGTCCACGTCGCCCGGTGAGATCGACACGCAGCCTGGTGAGAGGAATTCTGCATTGGGATCATGTATCCTGCTTTTGCGGACATGTATTCTCGGAATACTATTATCTGTTTTCTGCTGTGGGGACATGTGTTCTGCTGTGGGCAGTGGAGTAACAATCACCATAGCGACCCAGGTGGCCGCTATGGGGCCCGGGGGGGAAATGGGTCCTGCCAGATGCCGTGCGGGCCGCCTGGGTTGCTATGGGACCCTCTGCTGGTGGCTTTCACTGGCGGCTGAAGACGAACACGCCGCTGTTCAGATCACTGACAGTAATCTGTGCAGCAGCGCGTTCCTCTCCACAGAGTCAATGAGAGCCAGCAGCGGCAGTGGAGGAGGAGGCGGGGCCCGGTGACGAAGAAGGAGGCAGGCCCGGCGACGGGGCCCATCAGCGACTGTGGAGGAAGAGGAGGCGAACAGGTAAGAATTGCGACCAGCCCACCTGAGCGTGACACTGCAGAGCCCACCATAGAGAGTCTCTGGTGGGCTCTGCAGGTTCACCCTCAGGTGGGATCTCAAGTGGGCTCTGCAAGGGGTATAACTAGATATCACAGGGGCCCCATTCAAAATTTTGCTCTAGGGCCCTGTGATTTCTATTTACACCCCTGGCTGTGGGGACATGTGTTCTGCTGTGGGGACATGTGTTCAGTTCTGGTGACGTCCGTATTTAGCCCTGGTGAGAAACTGGCCTAAAATCATCAGTCTGTGTTGTTTTAGAAAAAAATGTGACATGTCCCTTTAAGAAAAAGTATCGGTAATTGGTATCGGCGAGTACATGAGGGACAGCACTTGTACTTGGTCTTAAGTGGTATCGGGACATCCCTACTCTACGTCATTACTATGTTACTCCTGCTAGCAGAGAGATCTCAGAAGATGTGAAGTAAATGTTGATTTCTTGAGATCTGATCAATCTGCTCAGGCTGCCCAAATTGCTGAAGCAGATAGGGCTATGCTATGGCCCCGCCCATTCACACCACTTCATTGCAGTAACACCCAATAAAATGATACCCCATCAAGCTGCAATGTGCATGGTATTGGATTGTGGTGCACTGCGGTAAGAGAATAAAGCAGGACCGATTTTCTCCTGTGTTAGGGCCCATTCGAAAATGAATGAGCTGCAGTACTTAAATAGGGGTAGGAGGAGTTAGAGAAGGAGGAGGGATAGGAGAAATCATGGGAAGGGGCCCTCTTCCCTCCTGGGTCCCAGGGCAGTAGCACTGTGTGCGCCTTGTAGTTGCACTTTTGTACATTATGGTAATTAGTGACAACATTTGTTCTTTGCATTGCAGATTTGGAATTTGTCTGATCCCGGGCTCGTCCCCGGACAGGTACCACTGCTACAAATGTCACTGGAGGAATGGAGCCATGCAGGGATATGGAATCTGTGAGTAAGTAATAATGGAAACCTATGGGGGGGGGGGAAATTGTGTCCTGGGGGGGGGGAAGTTACAAGGGCCAGGTGG
>NW_017309416.1:46813-48499 GCF_000935625.1 Nanorana parkeri
TGACATGGTTGAGCTGCGGCGCCCCCCCCCCCCCCCCCCAACTCTTAGCTTTCTTTTGAACTTTATAATACTTTATCAATATCAGGCGTAACTGTCTCTACTTCTGTAATGCCTTTTCCTTTAATGGGGTAACATATATCTCAATGACTCAGAGGAAGAACACGCCACCTCTAGAAGATAAGATAGGAACCAGTGGAGTAACAATCGCCATAGGGACCCAGGCGGCCGCTTAGGCGTCCCGAGCGGGACGCCTAAGTCGCTATGGCATCCTCTGCTGGTGGCTTTCACTGGCGGCTGTGAAGAGGAACACGCCGCTGCTTTCCACAGCCGCTGCTGAGTCAATGCGATCCAGCAACGGCGGTGGAGGAGGAGGCGGGGGCCCGTGGTCGGCAGCAGGGGAGGAGGCGGGGGCCTGGTCAGGGAGAAGGAGGTGGGGCCCATCAGCGAGCGTGGAGGAAGAGGAGGCGGACAGGTAAGGAGTGTGACCAGCGCACCTGAGGGTGACCCTGCAGAGCCCACCATAGAGAGAAAATAATTTGTCAGATCTGAAATGAAATAAGCTTTGCGCTCTGTTTTTCATTGAACAGCCCCGTTAGGAACGTTGTTGCCTGTGTGTATTTTGCAGGTACGCAGATGAATCCGTCTACAAGGGTTACTTCAAGGACAATGTGAGGCATGGATTTGGGACCCTGGAAAACATGGCCTCCATGGGAAACTCATTCAAATACATGGGGAACTGGGAGAAGGACAAGAGGTCGGGGTACGGAGTTTGGGAAAGCAGTGAAAAGTGAGTGAGGTCGCAATGATGTTGAAATGTTGTGACACCATTGGCAAAAAAATTTAGAGTCATAGATAGAATCTGATGAGTTAAATAATGCGCTGGCTTTATATATCTCTCAGGGCTCTATCAATAACTGCCCTGAGTTCTGTACACCCGCTGTGCCCATTATGAGGAGCCCCCACCATCCCTGTGCTGAGTTCCCTGGGTCTGTACACCCGCTGTGCCCATTATGAGGGGCCCCCACCATCCCTGTGCTGAGTTCCCGGGTCTGTACACCCGCTGTGCCCATTATGAGGAGCTCCCACCATCCCTGTGCTGAGTTCCCAGGTCTGTACACCCGCTGTGCCCATTATGAGGAGCCCCCACCATCCCTGTGCTGAGTTCCCGGGTCTGTACACCCGCTGTGCCCAGTATGAGGGGCCCCCACCATCCCTGTGCTGAGTTCCCGGGTCTGTACACCCGCTGTGCCCATTATGAGGAGCTCCCACCATCCCTGTGCTGAGTTCCCGGGTCTGTACACCTGTAATTTTTAAGGTGAATTGGCGACCCGGCTCCTGGGACTTGTCCGGCCCAGATATACGCATGTACAGTATTCATGTCTGAAGTTCTTCTTGTGGTTCCTGAGAGAGCCGGTCTTGTTTTGTCTCCTCAGGGGGGAGCGATACATAGGGATGTGGCTGGATAACCAGAGACACGGCCCCGGAATCGTTCTGTTTCACACCGGCTGCTGTTACCAGGGAACGTTCAGCTCCAACAAACTGGTGGTACGTCAGTGTTCTCTGTACAGCGCTGCGGTATATGTCAGAGCTATATAAATGTATCATACAAGTGTGTGACTGTGGGGGGAGGGGACATTAGAGTGTAAGCTCCTCTGTACAGAGACTGATGTGACTGTGGGGGGGAGG
>NW_017309416.1:48523-53810 GCF_000935625.1 Nanorana parkeri
TCCTTAATATAGTAAAAAAATAAAACCCCCAGTGGTGAATAAATACCACCAAAAGAAAGCTCTATCTGTCCCCAAAAAAGGGTATAAAATTCATTTCAGTACAGCGCTGCATGACGGAATAAATGTCAGTCAAAGTACCGCAGCGCTGAATACTGAAAAATGGCCGGGACAGGAAGGGGGTTTAACACCGCGGATGTCAACTGGTTAAATTCAGGTGGTTACATTGTTATTCCTCTCCCCAGGGTCCCGGAGTTCTTATTACAGAAGACGGCACTGTATATGAGGGAGAATTCACTGAGGAATGCGCGCTGTCTGGAAAAGTGAGTTCTCTGTTTATAAACCTATATACAAGGGGGGGTCCCCTCAGGGTGTCTTATAATATTATAATGATAGGAATACAGAGGACACTGAACCCGCTTTGGTAGTTTTATAATTGGTCATTTAAAGCACCATCAATCTAGAGATAGCACGTCTTGTACTTCAATACAGGCCATGAATTTGTAGGTCTCTCCCCTGGCTGTCTCTCCTCGCTCTCTCTCCTGGCTGTCTCTCCTCTCTCTCTCCTGGCTGTCTCTCCTCTCTCTCCCCTGGCTGTCCCTCCTCGCTCTCTCCCGGCTGTCTCTCCTCTCTCCCCTGGCTGTCTCTCCTCTCTCTCTTTCCTCACTCTTCCTCTCTCTTCAGGCTGTGTCTCCTCTCTCTCTCTCCTGGCTGTCTCGCCTCTCACTCTCCTGGCTGTCTCCTCTCTCTCTCTCCTGGCTGTCTCGCCTCTTCGGCCGCCCCGGGCACCACCAACACCCCCCCTCCCCCCGCCAGGGGGAACTTGCACTCTAGTCACACCGATACCAACCCCCCGCACCACCGGGATTACTTGCCGTCACTTCATCACTTCAGGACGGGAGCCGGACAGCGCAGCCGACGGATGGGATCGTGACTCAGAAAACGAAAAGCAGCCGCCGGCCACTTAATCGATCTTACTGCTTCCTGGGTCACAGCGACCTCTGTGACCCAGGAAGCAGTAAGAGCGATTATGTGGCCACCGGCTGCTGTTCGTTTTCTGAGTCTCGATCCCATCCGTCGGCTGTGCTTTCCGGCTCCATCCGTCCTCCCGCCCTCTTCACAAGCAGGCAAGCCGCCCTCTACTCCTACACACAGACGGGCTCCGGCTCGCCCCTCCTCTTCACAACATAGTCGTTTGAACAAGGCGTTTGACTACGGCCGCCCCCCAGGAAGGTGCCGTCCTAGGCAAACGCCTAGTTTGCCTCGCGGTACATACGCCCCTGGCGCTAGAGTGTTCAGGTTTCGCTTGAACCAAAGTTGGCAATCCCATTTCCAGCACTTCTAGAGGTTGTGAATTTGGACCCATCTATAGAATGTTTTGTGGTCCTTGTGTTTGTTTTTGTCACCGATCTTCACTTTTACTTCCTCTTGTGGATCACATTATTTCCTGTCCCCCAGTATACACACAACGAGAGCCGGAGAGATTGTACATCCTTTATCTGCAGATTCTGTTCCCAGAATAGAAGAGGTGTCGGCTCTCAGTATTGATTCGGCTTTAAGCAATGGGAGGAGAAGAGATAAAATGTAACAAGTAATAACCTCCGGCGACCAATCAGAGCTCAGACTCAGAAGAAGAAACGATTGATCTTTGTGACATGTCGGTTACTGAACTTTGGATGTTGTATTTTTACGTAGAGTAGAAGTCAACCCAACCACGAGAATCTCCTAGAACCTTGGTTCTCAACTGGTGGGTCGTGACCCAGACCCCAGGCTGAGGATCAACTCCAATTCTTGTAAGGTATGGAGACTGGGTGGATCTTTTGAATGGCATCCCAAACACACCTCCCACCCACAATTCGATCGCACGAAACGTGCGGTACCGCAATGTTGTGCATTCCATGGCAGTGCGACTTGGGTCGCGACTTAATGAACAAGGACAAATGTGGGTCCTGAGGTTATACAGGTTGAGAACCGCTGTCCTAGAAGCTGTAACATGTTAAGGTGGCTGAACACGTATCCATGCCGGGCCGGATTTGCCACATGGCCAACCGAGACCCGGCCTCAGGGCAGCAGGGAGTAGAGGGGCAGCAGGGGTGTGGAATACCTATCTCCTGATGCCCGGCACATGCAGTTCCGGGCGGTGGGCGGGTAGTTGTTTTCTACAGTTAGCCCGGCTTTGGGCAGGCAGAGCTAAATGCACAGCGGGGAAGCCGCCGATTGTTTTGTACGAGTGATCCCGGAGATGTCGCCGAGATCACTTGTATGCAGCCTACATGGGGGGAGGGCAGCAGAGAGAGTAAATCCGGCCCGGTATCCATGTGATCATTCAAACAGAAGTATGAGGTAAGTGTTTTTCCCCCATAGTTCTCTTTAGGGACACGGGAGGACATATACTAGCGTCCTCCCGTCACCCAAAGCCCAGTATATCATAGGCTATTGCCCACGATATACGGTGAGCGCCGCAGCCGGATCCCGACATTACTGTCTGGATCCACCCAGCTGCGTGAGTGACGGCCGGCTCTGCCTATCCAGAGGCAGAGCCAGCTGTGCCCGCCCCCCCTCCTCTGTCTGTTCATCCACTCAGTGCTGGAGGATCGGAGAGGGGAGGGGGGATCCCTGCGGGGAGCTGTGACTAACACTCACCTTTCACTGCAGGGAGGCTCACTTCCCGATCGATAGAGCCGACCTGTGACAGCTTCTTTGTCACAGGTCGGCTCTGACTATGAGCGGAAATCAGTCACCTCATAATTCTTCTTTCAATGCGACTAAAATGATCAAATTGAATAAGAATTGTGAACTGCAGACCCTCAAATGATTTCCACTGTCCCAAATCAGTTTTGATCAACTGAGCAAGTGTGTGTGTGTGTGTCAAAAAACAATCATAACACATATCAATTAAATGATTGATTTTTGATAGCTCCTCCCTGATACATTGTATTTTCAAATGATACTGTAAAGGGGCCTATGTACAAACCATCCACAGAGCCATTCACCCTGCGAATCTCTGTGAACGTTGGCACTGTGCGAAGAGATGCAAAAACGAACGTTCTTAGGATACTTTCTTTAGAAGTCGAATGTCATTTTGAATGTAATAATACATTATGGCCACTAGATGGAGCGAAGGAGCACGAATACTTATTTCTTATGCACCTCAACTCCATCTAGTGGCCATAATGAGGCATTAAAGTGACATTAAACCCTCAGATTTTTTAACATAAACCAATACTGTAATGTGCGCCTTACTGTAATCCATGGTTGTTTCCCTTCTCTTTGCTGCTCTTCCTTTTAAATCCTCATCTCTTCTCATGCTTGGGGAGAACTTCCCTTTGCAGCTGAGTGCCTCTTCCTGTAGTGCTGACTCAGGTTGCAAACCTACACACAGACACCATGTATCCATTCCTGAGACAAGGCAGTCTGCTGCAAAACAGAAGTTCTCCTCCAGCATGAGAAGACATGAGGATTTAAAAGGAAGAGCAGCAAAGAGAAGGGGAACTACCATGGATTACAGTAAGGCGCACATTACAGTATTGGTTTATGTTAAAAAATCTGAGGGTTTAATGTCACTTTAAATATAACTTTCAACATTACATTCAGTAGACTTGCGCAGCGGCAAAAAAATTTGTCTTGTTTCGGATTATTTAGTTTTTCGTGATTCGAGTCCAAAATTCAATTCGTTTCGGGATTCCGATTCGGACAAAATTCGTTAGCGGTAGTCTGTACAAATTGTCGGTCGGTTATCGATTCGTTCGTTGCAGCAAAGTGACATTTGAGAGGATTTTTTATTTTTTTTCCCCCTCAAATGTCACTTTGCTGCAACGAAATTTCGTCCAACAAAAATTTTTCGTACAGACTACCGCTAACGAATTTCGGAATCGGAAATTTGGATTTGTTTGCATTCGTTATATTGGGAATTCGGATACATCCGAATCTCCGAAATTTCGTCCGAATTTCGATTCAGAACGAAAAGAATCGCACATATCTATCATTCAGCATATATATATATATATATACTATGATTGTTGTTGTTTGTTTTTTTTTTTCATTTTTCGCAAAGGTTCTCAGGGCAAATGGCGCTTACATTGTTTATAAATTGATCCCTATGTGTTGCATCGCTTGATAATTGATCGCTCGTTTGTCATCACTCATAACTAGATCGATACGTGTCTGGCCACCTTTCATGTTATCACAAACGTCATTTTCAATTTGTTCTCAATTATTTTCTCATTAAATAAACCAGTGATCCCTTCATGGAGGTCCTTGTTTCGGCACTTCCTGTTATAGGGTGACAACGCTCTCTACATAATGTGCTCAGCAACTGCTGGAGCTGGAACTGTTTCTGATCACATTATGTAACAAAAGTCCAAAAGCAAGAATTCAATCCACACTAAAGAAGAGATCTCTTCGGTTTCAGTTCTTTGAGTTCCTTAAAGTCCCCACATTATTGTTCCAAGCCCTGATAAAGGGGGAGAGTTGTTCCCCCAAAAGGCATTGGCTCTTTTTCTGTTGTGATTGAATAATTGAAGAATCTTTGGACTTTTTCAACCATTTGGTCCGACACCCATTCATTATATGTCTACAATCTAAGCTTCTTCCTGGTACCCCCCAAGGGAGACCTTTCATGGTGATGGAGCCACCCTACCAGAGCCAGTGAACTCTTAGACTTATCAATGAGCATTGAGATCCCAGCGCCTCCAATGTATAGAAACATACCAAAGGTGTTCTATGGGGTTGAGGTCAGAACTCTGTGCGGCCAGTCACGTTCCTCCCCCCCCATGTCTTTATGGACCTTGTGCGCAGTCATGTGGGAACAGGAAGGGGCCGTCCCCAAACTCCTCCCACAAAGTTGGGAGCATGAAATTGTCCACAATGTCTTGGTGTGCTGATGTCTTAAGAGTTCCCTGCACCGGAAATAAGGGGCGGAGCCCAACCCCTGAAAAACACCCCCCCCATAATCCCCCCTCCAATGATTTGGAGGGGGGTCCCAATACTTTTGGCAATATAGTGTATATTATATACCTGTTCTAATCCAGTCCTTCACATTGTATTCCTAATTTCAAGCCCTGATGAAGTGAGGTGACGTCCCGCCTCCGAAACGCGTTGGTTCTTTATAAAGTCATCCTCATGGTACACATTGGCATAGCTTTGCATCTGGACTATTTATCTGTGTCGTCGTACTTCAGTCTCAGATCCATGTTGTTGGTCCCGATCTGTCGTTCTGTGTCGGGGTGGCTTCCAGGGTGTCACAGGAAGTTATTGACCCCCCCCCCCCCCCCCTTTTTTTTTTTGTGAA
>NW_017309416.1:54034-56016 GCF_000935625.1 Nanorana parkeri
CCCCCCCCCCCCCCTCCCTTTTATGTTTAGGGAAAACTGACATTCACCAATGGATTCACCCTTGTGGGGACCTTTACCAAGTCTGCAAACTACGGCCTCCAGACCCAGGGCGTCCTCAGCACCTCCAGCGACTTCCGGGATGAAATCCTGAAGAAGAAATAGTAAGTAGCTGATCAAGGAAACGCTGAACTGAGACAGCATGGCATGGCCACTGCGGAGCTCTGCTTTAGTAAATACCAGTTCCCTGGCTGCCATGTTGAGCCAATGGCTTCAGTACATCCGGATTCACTGACCCGGAACTATTATACATGAGCTTCGGCTGGACTCTGATATGTCTACCTGTTGCGGGTCAATGACTCGGAAAGTATATGGAGCAGAAACAACCAGGCAGAAAGCATTTTTAGGGGTTATCAATGACAGATGGTGCAGCACTATATAAGGGGTAAGCGTCCTTGGCACTCCAGCTGTGGTGAAACTACAAATCCCATAATGCCTCTGCCTCTATGAGTCATGTCTTTGGCTGTCAGTCTTGCAAGGCCTCATGGGAATTGTAGTTCCACCACAGCTGGAGTACCAGGGTTCAGGGGCGTCCTAAGGCGGAGAACGCATGACACACGCTGTGACGTCATCGCGTGTGCGCAGTCATCTAATTGACGCCTGCCGACGGCCATCTTAGTGATGGATGCCGGCAGAGAGAGGAGGGGACGTTCGCCCGGCAAGATGAGGTATGCCGCCGGGTCCCCTCCTCTCTCTCCTGACACCGTCGGGCTTTCGATCCATGACCGAGTGTCCGACTTTTTAGAGGGGGTGACACCAAAATGACTGTTAGTCATTTTGGTGTCACCCCTCCAATGGTGTCACCCGGGTGCGGGCCGCACCCCCCGCGTAACACCATTGACCAGGGTTGCCCGCCCCTGTATTATACATGATTCACATTAGCGGGAGAGCCCTCCTTTACTCATTTGTGGTACAATAGTGACATCTAGTGGTCAGTTTTCAGAACTACAACAATATCGGATTTAGGTTAAAGGCCAACTCCACTTTATAGAGCTCGAGCAAAAATCCATTGGCTGCATCTCATCTCCTCTCTGGTGCCGTCCCCCGCAGTCTATCTGCTCCGGAGTTCAGCTTTAGCTATGTTTAAAGTAGATGCAAAGGCAAAATATAACAATATATCACAATGTGCATGAGAAGCTACAGCAAGTCAGATAGAGCCTGCCTCATTTCCTGGCTGGAGGATGCCCCAAATCTTCTAGCCCATTGCTCCCCCAAACTGACTGTCCCTGGCCCTGCCCCTTTCACTTATTGGATTTCAGTTCTATCAATCATGGAGCAGCAGCTGGGCTAAACTTGCTAGCACCACCTTTACTGACACCCTAATCTGGTCACCAGCACCGGAAACCGGGGAGGGGCTGAAGATCTGTCAGTGATGGCCTCAGACCCATTAGAATTGTGGGCATGGGGGTGTAAACTTCAATTGTTACTCACTATCCCGATTAGCTGCTCCACTGGACCTCCGGGCCCTTACTGATAGCATAGTGCAGGACATATCAGGGGGTTTATTAGACCCCTAATGTCACCTCTGCACTCTGTGGTGGAAGCTGATTGAGCGCAGACTGTTCTTGATTCTTCCCTGGATGGGGGTCCTACAGCCCTGAACCTGGAAGTTCTCAAAGCCGAGCGCTTACAGGTTCATTCTTCACAGGGAAGATTAGCGGACACTGATCTCCCATTCTAACACCCACCATGGGGAGCTCCAACTCATCGAGATCTGCAACTACCTCACTTCCGGTGCTCAGAAAGACTGGAGCTCTGTACAGCGCGCATAGCGGTTTTCAGAATACCCGTCAAGTTTGCCACCATGCTGAATATTGTTACAATGCGGCTGTACAGAAGCTCCGTCAGTCTTTGTGTTTTGCAGTCTAACGCCGTCTGGTCGGAAATCTCCAACTTGCAAGTACCCGGCAGTGAGGCAGTTGGAG
>NW_017309416.1:56129-56383 GCF_000935625.1 Nanorana parkeri
ATTTGCAAAGTAATTCATTTCCAAAAATCCTCAAAGATCACAACAAAGACTCCACCATCTACTAGCAGCTTAGAAACACCTGCTGTGCGTTTACATTCGTCTCTCGTAGAAAAACACAGCAGCCTTGTTGTGAAGTTTGAGAGAACTAATTTCTTCACAATGCCCATAGATACAGAGATGATTGAGGACCATTCTTTTACATTGTGCTAACAACCCCCAGTTTCCTGTTGCAGAAGTTGCACCGGGGGTGTGAA
>NW_017309416.1:56508-67148 GCF_000935625.1 Nanorana parkeri
ACACAGCCCCGATCCAAACCCCCCCCCCCCCCCTTCCTCTATGTCTTGCGTGAGGACACTTGTGAATGACTTCAGAACCGCCCCCCCTGCTCCCTATCCGTTTGGCCCATATTCTCTTCCCTTTTGTTTCGGCAGCCAGTTCGGTATCGGGTCGTTCCCGGTAGAGGAGCGCTGGCAAGGAATATTCGAACAGTTCCAGAAGTTCCTGGAATCCGGCTGCAGCCGGGAAAAGGAGGAATCTTTCCTGGGATTTCACACCAAGTCCAGCAAGAAAATTCAGCGCTCCCAGGAGTACCTGTGCTGCAATCTGTAAGCTTCTTATTGGCTCTCGGGTTTGATACGATTCGTGTTCTCCTCGGCCCACCAACCACTGCGAAGGTTCTCAGTCATCCAGGTCACGGGATATCTGTAAAAAATACAGCTCGCTCGCCCCCCCACCTTTCCTGCCCTGCCAGGCCTGTGCTCGGATCAAGGGTGTGGTATGGAATTTTAGGGGGGGGGGCCCACTTTTTTTTACCCCCATTTTTGGAGGTGGGGTTCCTCCTAAATATTCCTGCCAGACCTAACGGGTCCGGTATTGTTTGGGAGGGGGAACCGCACACTTTTTTTTTTCTTTAGAAATGTCAGTTTTGCTGCAGCAGGTTCTATACATCGTACAGATCCGCCACTTCACAGGCAGTTCAAGGCAACCCCCCAGGCCTATACATGTCCCGCAAGGCAGTACCCGGATCCCCATACATGTTCCCCAGGGCAGTACCCGGACCCCCATACATGTCCCCCAGGGCAAGTAAATACGTATTTCTTATGATTCTCAACTCCATCTAGTGGCCATAATGTATTATTACAATACTTATGAATGTTAATTTAGGCATTATTTGCCCCAAATGAATGCTCACAGATATTAGTATGGCAGGTTATTTATAAATAGACCCCAAAGTGAACAAAGAACACATACCCAGAGATGTGGGCATGCGATTGGCCTTCCTGGCGTATGACAATGGACTCCTAGTAAGCAATTTTAATTATTTTACTCATTTGGATGGCACTGACATCCTTTACAGAGAACAATGACCCATTCATGTCAGTCAGTGCCCCCCGATGGATCTTAGTCTGACCCCCTACACTACTTTCATGCTTGGCTTGACCTGAACAAAGCAATGTAGCACTTTGGAACTTTGGGGGAATAGGTTAAGCTGACACAACTATGACCCGTTTTCTGATGACAATTCCAGGGGCGGGATCGAGGATGAGTCGGTGAAGATGGAGGATATGTTGAAGAACCTGAATCTCCAGCGGGATCCTGAGGCCTTCCAGGTGTATCTACAGAAGGTAAGGAAGGGAACGTTACATAGGGACTGGTTCTCTTTATCTGGTCTTTTTGTTGTTATTATCTCTCTATTTGTAACATTTGTAACAACAGATACTGAAACACGATCAATAAACACAAATGATTGTGAGACTGTCACAGGTCGGCTCAGTAGATCGGGAGGTGAGGGAACACATACCGGCGTTCGCTCACCTCTCGGTCCTGTCACGGCTCTCTGCCGTGACAGGGGAGAGGCTGGATTCCCCCCTCCCCGCTCCGATCCGCCAGCGCTGACTGGCGGAACGGACGGGGGAGGGGGCGGGTACAGCTGGCTCTGCCTCTAGATAGATGGCTCTGCCTGTCAGTCACGCAGCTGGGCGGATCCCGTCATAATTGTCGGGATCCGCTTCAGCTGCGGCATCTCAGTATACTCAGCACCTGCTCGCGGTATACTGAGCCTAGGGTGACGGGAGGACGCTAGTTTGTGTCCTCCCGTTACCCTTAGGAGAACTATGGGGTCAGGGATTTTCCCCATAGTTCTCCTTAGGGTAATGGGAGGACACAAACTAGCATCCTCCCGTCACCCTAGGCTCAGTATATAGGGAGCTGTAGCTCGCGGTATACTGAGACGCCGCAGCTGAAGCGGATCCCGACAATTATGTCGGGATCCGCCCAGCTGTGTGAGTAACAGCTGGCTCTGCCTATCTAGAGGCAGAGCCAGCTGTACCCGCCCCCTCCCCCGTCCGTTCCGCCAGTCAGCGCTGGAGGATCGGAGCGGGGAGGGGGGAATCCAGCCCCTCCCCTGTCACGACAGAGAGCTGTGGATCGAGAGGTGAGCGAACGCCGGTATGTGTTCCCTCACTTCCCGATCTACTGAGCCGACCTGTGACAGTGTCATTGTCACAGCTCGGCTAGAACTATGAGGTGAGTGAAAAGCACCCCTCCCCCCCTCATAGTTCTCCTTTAATGTCCTATGTGACAGACTGAGGCTGCTTCATGTAACAAGAGCACTCCCAAGCAGAGGAGGAGGTCTTACTAGAGATCCAAAAATGTAAAATGTAGGAAGGGTGGCACACCAATGGTAATACAAGTACAGAAAGATATTTTGAGTAACTAATATAAAGAAGCCAACACATGTTAATGGATTCCCACCCTTCATCAGGGCTTAAATCAGGATTTAATCCTTGATGAAGGGGGAGGTGTGAACCAAGAAACATGTTCTTATTTATATTATTGGTCTTCCAATAAAATATATTTTTGGACTTTATTGTCGTTGGTGTGCTGCCCTGGCTACATTTTACACATGTGTATCTTTCTCAAGACTCCTTCCTTTGTTATGGAGCCATTTATATATTAAACTGCATGCAGTTATGGAGGGACCATGGCTTCTATGGAGGAGGGTTTGGGACCCAACAAGACAGTATAACCATACAGGGCACGGTGATATAGGACTAAAAGAATCCAAGATCCCTCCAACCTCATCCAGATACAGAAGTACATCTCATTCCATCACATATCCAAGTTTATGGAGACCATGGCTTCTATGGAGTATGGCTTGGGACCCAACCACGCAATATAACCATACAGGGTATGGTGATATAGGACTAAAAGAATCCAAGAGCCCTCCGACCTCATCCAGATACAGAAGGGAGTCTCATTCCACCACATATCCCAGTGTAGGGAAGCCATGGCTTCTATGGAGTATGGCTTGGGACCCAACCAGACAGTAGAACCACACAGGTCATGGTGAGAAGGGACTAAAGGAATAAAAAGCCCTCCAACTGAATCAGTGCTTAGAACAGTAAAGCCTTCTTAATAGAGATGTATGTCTCATTCCATCACATATCCCAGTTTATGGAAACCATGGCTTCTACGGAGTATGGCTTGGGACCCAACAAGACAGTATAACCATACAGGGTGTGGGGAGAGGGGACCAAATGAATCCAAGATCCCTCCCACCTCATCCAGATACAGAAGTACATCTCATTCCATCACATATCTAATTGTATGGAGACCATGGCTTCTATGGAGTATGGCTTGGGACCCAACCACGCAATATAACCATAGATGGTGATATAGGACTAAAGGAATCCAAGAGCCCTCCAACCTCATCCAGATACAGAAGGGAGTCTCATTCCACCACATATCCCAGTGTAGGGAAGTCATGGCTTCTATGGAGTATGGCTTGGGACCCAACCAGACAGTATAACCATACAGGACACGGTGATATAGGACTAAAGGAATCCAAGAGCCCTCCAATCTCATCAAGATACAGAAATACATCTTATTCCATCACATATCCAAGTGTATGGAGACCATGGCTTCTATGGAGTATGGCTTGGGACCCAACCACGCAATATAACCATAGATGGTGATATAGGACTAAAGGAATCCAAGAGCCCTCCAACCTCATCCAGATACAGAAGGGAGTCTCATTCCACCACATATCCCAGTGTAGGGAAGTCATGGCTTCTATGGAGTATGGCTTGGGACCCAACCAGACAGTATAACCATACAGGACACGGTGATATAGGACTAAAGGAATCCAAGAGCCCTCCAATCTCATCAAGATACAGAAATACATCTTATTCCATCACATATCCAAGTGTATGGAGACCATGGCTTCTATGGAGTATGGCTTGGGACCCAACCACGCAATATAACTATAGACGTTATGGTGATATAGGACTAAAGGAATCCAAGAGCCCTCCAACCTCATCCAGATACAGAAGGGAGTCTCATTCCACCACATATCCCAGTGTAGGGAAGCCATGGTTTCTATGGAGTACTGCTTGAGACCCAACGAGACAGTATAACCATACAGGGTATGATGAGATGGGACTAAAGGAATCAAAAAGCCCTCCAACCGAACAGTAGAGCCTTCCTAATACAGAAGTATGTCTCAGTCCATCACATATCCCGGTTTTATGAAAGCCATGGCTTCTATAGAGTAGGAATCGGAACAATTGGACAGAGGCAGTATATCTATATGGGTTGTGGTTAGGGAGGACTAAATGAATCAAAAAGCCCTCCAGCCGGGCCAATATTAGGATTACCCGGATTTGCATCCACTTGTGTTACGAATTTCCTTGGTAAATGTCCCCAAAGGTATAATCAGTTATATCAGTTATATCCTATTTCCTTTCAGGCAATTAACGCCTCTCCTGACCCTCTGTACAAACTCCTGAAGGTGCTGCATGGGGCATTTCAGGCCACATACTCTGGTATGGGGGCAAATTTCCATCTGCTGAGCATGGCACAGGAGGAAATCAAGCACTACGCCAGACAAATCTGGGAGTTTTTCAGGTAGAATCTTTATTGTTGTATTTATTACATTCCCACTTTTCCGCATTCATCTAGTAATTGGGAACTCCTCACGGTGTACGGTACGGAGAATCTGCGATCTCTTCACCCAGACACCATCTCACACTCGTACCAGCATTATGGCCCACGGCACCAGGCCCGGATTTCCCACAAGGCCACCGGGGGCGGCAGAGCGCAGAGGGGCGGCAGAGCGCAGAGGGGCGGCAGAGCGCAGAGGGGCGGCAGGGGATGACCTTGTGGGGAAGTTGCGGGCGCCACCACCCCGTCCCTGCCATCTGGTTGCCATTCTCAATTGATGGGGAGGGGGCTTGGCATTGCGGGGGGGCGTATTGTGGAACCTGGGGGAGTAAATCCGGCCCTGCACGGCACGGTTAATCCCACCCATAGTTTTCATTTTATCCATTCACTTTGTGGGTGGGCGAGCCTAAAGAATGTCCACTTTATAGGCTGGGTCCACCCAGACACCATCTCTAGATATGCAGGGACCACCCACTCCATCCCTGCTATCAAGGCCTTTTTGGTTTTCTATGCAGTGGCTCGAATAAGGTTGATTCTATGATCCTGGAACATGATTGGCAACACACTAGACGTTCTTTCAGCACCTCATTCAACACTGCAAATACCTCTGATAAATCGTGATGACGGCTCCCCTTAAAGGAGAGCTATGAGGCGAGTGAAAATCACTCCTCCTCATAGTCCGAGCCAACGTGTGACAATGAAACTGTCACACGTCGGCTCAATAGATCGGGAACACATACCGGCGCTCGCTCACTTCTCGATCCTGTCCCTGCAGAAATTGCACGTGTTTCTGCGCACTTCCGGTTTTCGCGCGCATGCGCAGCCGCCATCTTGCCCTGACACGATGACTGACAGTTCACGGCTCTCTTCAGGGATTCCCCCCCCTCCCCGCTCCGATCCTCCAGCGCTGAGTGGGCGAATGGACAGGGGAGGGGGCGGGCACAGCTGGCTCTAGCTCTAGATAGGCAGAGCCAGCTGTCACTCACGCAGCTGGGCGGATCCAGACAGTAATGTCGGGATCCGTCCCGGCTGCGGCGTCTCAGTATACCGCGAGCTGTAGCTCCCTATATACTGAGCTTAGGGTGACGGGAGGACGCTAGTTTGTGTCCTCCTGCTACCCTTAGGAGAACTATGGGGAAAAACACTGACCCCCATAGTTCTCCTTTAATGCTCCACCCATATTACTAAACTTCATTTTCTGATGTGTGATATTCTCTACTGGCAGAGCACTAATGGCCATGAAAGCTGAGAAGGAAAGCCGCGTGGTTGGGCCGGAGGAGGAAGAACTGAGGTGAGTGATGATATCCGTAGTTTTTGTTATTGAGGAACTTCTCTCCTACTCATGATTAGTCAGCAGAGCTGAAAATTCACTTATTGGCAGAGAGACTCATCTGATTATTATCTCCTATTTCTAGTGATGAGCTGAATCCACATACTGTGATCCTCCCCGCCATCCTTCCCCGATTCCACCCCGACCTCTTCATGCTGTACATGCTCTACCATGAGCAGGAGGACGCCCTCTATTGGCAGGGTATAGTCCGCCTGGGTCACCTGACAGACACCAAACTTCTGGAGTTCTTGGATGTGCAAAGGTATCTATCTATTATCTATCTATCTATCTATCTATCTATCTATCTATCTATCTATCTATCTATCTATCTATTATCTATCTATCTATCTATCTATCTATCTATCTATCTATCTATCAGGGGATGGGGGGGGGTGAGTCCATGTTGGGGATTTATAAGTCCGGGATCTCTCATGTTCCTCTCAGTCGGTGACACTCTGTGACGTATTGCACAGATATTTTCACCGTCGGCTCTTCTCCCAGTACGATGCAGAGTCTCCTCGTCTCTTCTATAGAGGTGAAGTCCGGGATGAGAGCGGAGAGTCTCTGGAAATGAGTGTCCCTTAGTGACTTAGAGTACTTGGGGCACTGTAGGAGGAAGTGGCCCTCATCTTCCAGGGCCCCCTGGTCACACTGCTGGCACAGCCACCAAAACAATGCCAATCCCCTCCAAATGATTGAGTTCAGGTGCTCACAGTGAAAGGTAATGTAAAATTACTACAGAATGCAATGACATTGTAGACAATTGAGCTCTTCCAGCCTTGTGGTCACAGTTTGGTGAAAACCCTTTTCTGTCCCACTATGACTGTCCCCTGTGTACAAAGCCAGCTCCATAAAGACATGGTGTGACCAGTGTGGTGGAGGAACTCGAGTGTCCCGCACAGAGCCCTGACCTCAACCCTACTGAGCACCTTTGTGATGAATTTGAATGCCAATCATGAGCAAGGTCTTCTCTTGCAAGATCATTACCTAACCTCATAAATGCTGCCTTGGCTGAATGGAGACCATTTCCCACAGACACGCTCCAAATTCTTGTGGAACACTTTCCCGGAAGAGTGGAGGCTTTTATAGCCACAGAGAGGGCAACTCCATGTTAATGCAAAGGGATGTCCAACTTGCTTTTATTGGGGTGATGGTTATCTCTCCCTCTCTCTCTCCCTCCCTCTCTCTATCTCTCTCCCTCCCTCTCTCTTTCCTCTCTCTCTCCCTCTCTATCTCTCTCCCCCTCTCTATCTCCCTCTCTCTCTCCCTCTCTCTCTCTCCCTCCCTCTATCTCCCTCTCTCTCTCCCTCTCTATCTCTCTCTCCCTCTCTATCTCTCTCTCTCCATCTCTCTCCCTCTCTATCTCTCTCTCTCCATCTCTCTCCCTCTCTATCTCTCTCTCTCCATCTCTCTCCCTCTCTATCTCTCTCTCTCCATCTCTCTCCCTCTCTATCTCTCTCTCTCCATCTCTCTCCCTCTCTATCTCTCTCTCTCCATCTCTCTCCCTCTCTATCTCTCTCTCTCCATCTCTCTCCCTCTCTATCTCTCTCTCTCCATCTCTCTCCCTCTCTATCTCTCTCTCTCCATCTCTCTCCCTCTCTATCTCTCTCTCTCCATCTCTCTCCCTCTCTATCTCTCTCTCTCCATCTCTCTCCCTCTCTATCTCTCTCTCTCCATCTCTCTCCCTCTCTATCTCTCTCTCTCCATCTCTCTCCCTCTCTATCTCTCTCTCTCCATCTCTCTCCCTCTCTATCTCTCTCTCTCCATCTCTCTCCCTCTCTATCTCTCTCTCTCCATCTCTCTCCCTCTCTATCTCTCTCTCTCCATCTCTCTCCCTCTCTATCTCTCTCTCTCCATCTCTCTCCCTCTCTATCTCTCTCTCTCCATCTCTCTCCCTCTCTATCTCTCTCTCTCCATCTCTCTCCCTCTCTATCTCTCTCTCTCCATCTCTCTCCCTCTCTATCTCTCTCTCTCCATCTCTCTCCCTCTCTATCTCTCTCTCTCCATCTCTCTCCCTCTCTATCTCTCTCTCTCCATCTCTCTCCCTCTCTATCTCTCTCTCTCCATCTCTCTCCCTCTCTATCTCTCTCTCCCTCTCTCTCTCTCTCCCTCCCTCTATCTCCCTCCCTCTCTCTCCCCCCTCTCTCTCTCCCTCCCCCTCTCTCTCTCCCTCCCTCTCTCTCTCCATCTATCTCCCTCTCTATCTCTCCATCTCTCTCCCTCTCTATCTCTCTCTCTCCATCTCTCTCCCTCTCTATCTCTCCCTCCCTCCCTCTCTCCTTTCAGAGCTACTGGATGTCATACAGGACATTGCCCCACATCACTACAATGTACACATTTCATCTATGCTTTTGCTTTAGTTTGTTGTCTTTATGTCGTATAGGCAGCTGTGGCCTCTTAAAGAGGTGAAGCTGACAACCAATCAGGTAAGAGGGAGATGCATGTTTTTCAGCACGCGGCATATATTGTGATGTTATGTGGTTGTTAGTGATGTCTAAAGTGCAGATAATATTGCAGACTTCTCTGCATGTCTAGTCCAGCTGTGAAGTCTTACTAGACATTTAATTTCTTTCCTAATTCATGTTTGCTTCCAATCCTTTCCCACAAACACTCTAGAATATAACCTGACTTGCGCTGCCCCATAAAACCTGGAGCCCAACGCATGTGCCTATTTGTGCTATATGCTCCTTGCAAAAACCAGTGCCTGGCCTGTCTTCCATAATGTATTTACTGAAGAGTACCTGTCACGTGAATTTTGCTTTGTCTGATACCATGCAGAGGCTAATGACTACTAAACCCCCCCTGCAGATATAGCGTGTGCGCTGTGGAACTTCCACTTTATAACCTAAATTTGTGTCCAGTTTGGAAAGAGTGGGGAAGGTTAGAAATTCAGTCAGGTTTTTATTGCTTCGTGTCCCTATATGGGAGATTCCGCCGTACATCTTGTGGGGTCAACAGCGCAGGGAGTAAGGGGAACCTTCCCTGCTTTGAGCATTATAGGGATCACAGATTTAGAGATGCCCATGTGCCCTAGAGCCTAAGTTTCAACAGCTATAATGTTAACGTCAGGAACCAAAACGCAAGATGCCAAATTGGCCCTTTGGACAGTAGATCTGGACAGTCCGCTTGGGGCCACGGTGTGTCTGCTAGAAGTCTTACAAGACCGATGCACCACATCTGCTTTGGCTAATCAGGAGCAGAGAGGATCACTGGGGAGCTCTCTGGCTTGATCCTACAGAGCAGGCGAGGAATACATTTCAGGACGGGAAGACATACATTAGACATGTGCCATTCGTTTCGTTACGAATCGAAATTCGTACGAATTTCCTGAAATTCGTAAATTCGGAAGCATCCGAAATCCGAATGGCAGCTTCCGAATTATATCCGAAATACGAAATTCCGTTAACGAATTTCGGATCCAAATTTTGTTGAAACGGGAACTAATATTACCCCTATAAATGAGGTTGAACAACATGACAAGATTTTTTTTTTTTTATCCGAAATACGAAAATTCGGATCCGCTGCTGCTGATGCATTACAATACACAGGCAGGAAATACGAAATTCCGTTATCGGATTTTCGTTTCCGTTACGAACATTCGTTATGATGAAGTTATAAAGCAAAAATACCTTTGTTAATATATTGGAGTCGATGGTAGTTTTTTTTTTTATCCGAATTTCGTTAACGGAATTTCATATTTCGGATTTAAAAAAAAAAACTACCATCAACTCCAATATATTAACAAAGGTATTTTTGCTTTATAACTTCATCACAACGAATGTTCGTACAGTTACGAAAATGTGACGAAAACTAACGAAAATTCGTATTTCGTACGAATCCGAATTGAGTTTCGGACACGAATTACGAAATAACGGATATTCCAAAACGAAACAAATTTTCTGACGGCGCACAAGTCTAACATAGATCAGGGTTTATGGATCGCATGGAGCCACCAGAGCATCCACTGCTTCCGCCAGAGGATCCCTGTACCTGGGGGACAAACCTGTCCAGTGTGCTGTTTAGCCTGAAGGCCCAAATCCACCTTCCCCACCTCTGGCACACCTCCTGGTGTAAAGACCACTCTCCCGAATTCAGACGCTCAGTGGCTGAAGAAATCTGCCAGCCAATTGTCTATTGTGCGTGGTTGGCGAGGATGAAACACGCTGCCCCGCTTCCTGATTGGCCGGGCAGCCGACTCCATGCTCCCTCATCGCTTGATGAGGGAGCATGCAGCCGGCTTCTCAGCCAATCAGGGAGCCGGGCGCCGTGTAAGGACTGGTTGCCTGGCTTCCTGATTGGCCAGCTTCGACCAATCAGGAAGCCGGGCAATGAGTCATTACACAGAGCCCGGCTCCCTGATTGGCCGGGACGATCACTTGGTGATGAAGGAGCATGGAGACGGCTTGCATGCTAATCGGTAAGCCACCTGGCTTCCTTAAAGGAGAACTATGAGGTCAGGGCTTTTCCCCATAGTTCTCCTTAGGGTAACGGGAGGACACAAACTAGCGCCCTCCCGTCACCCAAAGCTCAGTATATAGGGAGCTACAGCTACAGCTCGCGGTATACTGAGACGCGGCAGCCGGAGCGGATCCCGACATCGATGTCGAGATCCGCCCAGCTGCGTGAGTGACAGCTGGCTCTGCCTATCTAGAGGCAGAGCCA
>NW_017309416.1:67167-69322 GCF_000935625.1 Nanorana parkeri
TGGGGTGAGGGAAAATCCCCCCCCCCCCCCTCATAGTTCTCCTTTAATGGGACTTCTGGTATCGGTATTCGGTATCGGCGAGTATCGGAAAAAAAAATATCGCTAGTCATACTCGATACCGAAAAACTGGTATTGGTGCCTCCCTAGTTATAACCTTCCCTAGCTCTATACCAAACACCTGTTGGCTTTGGCTGGAGTTGGGCATTACCAGTTGCCATTTGTAGACTGTTTACCCTGGAAAGCCCTGGGCAGTTAATAGATCGGATTCATTAGGCATGTTAGAGGCGCAGCATGCTGCAGCTTGGCGGTTTGTAGATCATTTTGCTGCATGCAAATCATTCATCACATTATTCTCCCAATAAACATTTATTCTACAACAACAACAACCAAAGCTTTTGACTCCCTCATCACTCGCTGACGCCAGGAGGCCTCGGAGGAACCAGAATCTAATCAGTGGCTCTGAGGCATTGCCAGTACCCAACCCAAGGAAAAAGGTGAGAGTTAGCGCAGAGCTAGTGAAGCCTATATAGGAGAACTAGGGGGCGGCCTGCATGGGGCGTGCTGTGTCCTTTGGTCAGGTCCGGACTGATGATGGTGAAAAGCCCATTCCACCCAAAACTGATACGTTTGGAGCGATAACTGGCAAGTTGACTCCTATGCTGATTTCTAACATCTCTTGGACACTCCGGCAGTGAGACGTTCCCATCGGAAATTACGATTTACTATTCTCAGTGATTGTCAGGGTACCATGCACAGGCTTCCTCACACCACATGTAGGTACCCACGCAGGATGGCCAAATTAATATGCCCACACAGGATAGGGTTATATGCACACAGTTTGTTACACATCAAACAAAACTACAAACCCCCTCAACCCCCCACAGGTTTAGTAGTGAAGTAACAAAAACCACGGTTGGGACAAACACACACCTACAGCTAGGGGGAACAGCAACAAGGAGGGGTAAGAGGACTGCAGATAGACAGCAGGCATACAGGAAGAGTGGTCAGGTACAAGCCGGGTCGTTAACAGGATTCAAGGAGAGTGGTCGGGTAACAAGCCGACAAGGTCGGTGACAGGTTTGCAGATAGGAAGCAGGGCTCAGGTAGCAGGGTTCAGGTAGCAGGGCTCAGGTAGCAGGGTTCAGGTAGCAGGGCTCAGGTAGCAGGGTTCAGGTAGCAGGGTTCAGGTAGCAGGGTTCAGGTAGCAGGGTTCAGGTAGCAGGGTTCTGGTAGCAGGGTTCTGGTAGCAGGGTTCAGGTAGCAGGGTTCAGGTAGCAGGGTTCTGGTAGCAGGGCTCTGGTAGCAGGGCTCAGGTAGCAGGGCTCAGGTAGCAGGGCTCAGGCCAGGGGAGTCAGTCAGGGGCAGGCGACGCAATACTGAGCCAGCTTCCTGCCTGCAGGGAGGGCTTAAATACCCTCCCAGGAAGTACCAGGTGATGGAATGATCACTCACAGCCGGGGCACACCCGCAGGTGAGTACTGGAGCTGCAGGTTCCTGACAGTTCCTGGCTGCTGGAGACACCCGCAGGTGAGCACAGGAACTGCAGGACCTGGCTCCAGCGCCACCTGGGGGTGCTCTGGATCCTGACAGTGATGCAGAACAAATAATTTGGGAGCGAGGGTCACACTCTTCGTCATAATTGCTGCCAGGGAATCTCTTCCCCGGAGTTTTCAGAGGTTTAAACTGCACCTGTCATATGAAAACTACAACTGATCCCCCCGCCCCCCTTTAACGCATTTCACCCAAAATAGGCTTAATCATAGAGATGAGGGAGAAAGTGACTAGATGGCCTCTAGATGGAGCCGGGGAGCATAGGACATATACATTTATATCATATGCTCCTCAGTTCCACCTAGCGGCCAGAATGTAGTATTACATCACAATAAATTCGAACTGGGAAAAACAATGTATTAAGAATGTTCGTTTTTGGCAACACTATATTCACAAAAACGTAACAAAGATACCGTACCTCAAAAAAATAATTGGCCTTGAGAGAGAGGCACGGCTGCACAGCACCATCTACACTCAGTAATTGTAGTGTGCACAGAGAGAGAGACAGCGCCATCTACAGCCAGTCACTGTAGTGTGCATATGAGAGAGAGGCACGGTGCCAGCTACAGCCAGTCAGTGTACTGTGCATAGAGAGAGAGGCACA
>NW_017309417.1:0-7905 GCF_000935625.1 Nanorana parkeri
CTACCAGGCAATTTGTTCGCCAAGCCCTGTGTGAGCAAGCTGGAGCAAGCCCTGTGTGAGCAAGCTCTATGGATGATGATTAATAATAACATAGACATGTCAGGTGTAAAATGCTGTGATTTTGAAATACTTACACTTGCAGAGCATTCACTTCCTGCTTTGAAAGTGCAAATTACTTTAGTTTGTCAACGCAATGCACACTGGGATTGCCTTGTCATCAGCAGAGCATTGCTGGAAAATCTCATGAGATCTCAGGGAAAGTCATTTTCACCCCGAGATGGATGTGCACGGTCACATGTCCTAGTCACGTGCCAGAAATCAAAGAAGTAAAAGGAAAGCTAGTAATCTGCCCTTAGTAAACATGGCCACTGTCAGAAGACTGGGGAAGAAAAGAGAAATAAGGTATGCAAAGCCAGCAATTATCTAGAAGTATGCGTTTGTAGATTGTCATTACTAAACATTCCTAAAGGTGTGTTTGTTGTTATTTTAGAGATATGGGTAAAGGTCCGCTTTAATGAGTATTCAATACCACCAAAACAAGCTTCTAGCGGGCTTTGGCAAGCTTCACCACTACATGAAGCCTGCTAGCAGCTTGTTTAACATTAAGAGTCAGCAGCCCCAATTAACACAGAAATTAACTTTTTTGCTCCATTCACACAAAGCATTTGCATTTTCTGCGTGGCGCAAAAAAGCGCAGATTTTAACATACGGATTCCGCATGTTAGTGGATACTTTTTTGCACGTTGCGCGGTTTCATATCACCACGGACGTTGCGCAGGTGTGAACACAATACATTGAAATTCATCAGTTTTTCTGTTTAGCGCGTTTCCAAACATATAAAACCGCTGTTGTGTGAACAGAACCTAATTGTTCATTAACGTAGCTTTAAACTTCATAAATACTTTGCAGTACTCACTGCTCTTTCACATGGTGAAGCCTGTATTCACGCTCCAAGGGATTTTATTGGGCCTTGTGTTTCGAGGACGACACTTGTTTTGTGGCCATCTATGGTCACCCAGAAAGGCCTTCTTCAGCTTTTAAAAGGACAGTGTGCGCACCAAGCTTTGCACAACTTTCATGAAACTTCTAGTTGCTTTTTTCTGAAGCCTTTAAAGAAAATGTTACTTCTAGTTTGAGGATGTTAAGCACAGATCCTAATCCTAAAACAAGTAGCTGGTAGATTTCAACCAACTCCAAGTAAATGAAAAGACTACAGTAGCCCACTAGCAGTTTGTTTAACCGCTTGCCGTCCGCCCGTTGTGAAAAAACGGACGGACGGCAAACTCACATGGGCGGGTTGCTGTAAATAGACTTTTTTTTTTCTGCTCACGCACGCACACGGGCAGAAAAAACCTATCCGTACTGCACAGCCGTTACTGGCTGTTTGACATACAAACAATTGGCGGTTGTATATCCGCCGATCGCTTGTATGTTGTGGCTGCTTGCCCCCCCCCTCCTGCAGTGCCGCCGCCGCCCCCCTCCTGCACCCTCACCTTCAATCCCGGGATCTGCTACCCCATCTGCGGCCCGGGACCGGCTCAGGAGGGTGTCAGGAGGTAAGGGAGCAGCATCTTCCTCCTTGCTGATCGCCCTCTGTACTGTGAATGCGGAAGTAATGTGTAATACATCACTTCCGCATTCAACTGTCAGTCATCTGGCTGCTATAGTTAATATAGGTTTTTGTTTTGTTTATTTTCAGTAATTTTTCCTTAAAAGGAGAACTATGAGGCGAGTGCTTTTCACTCACCTCATAGTAAAATACCACCAAAAGAAATGGTATAAAATTCATTTTAGTACAGCGTTGCATGGCAGAATAAATGTCAAAGTACTGCAGCGCTGAATACTGAAAAATGGCCTGGACAGGAAGGGGGTTTAAAACTGCGGACTTCAACTGGTTAAAGTGATGGTACTTCCATTCAGATAGGTATTTAACCAGATTGAAACTCAATAGTGCTTTAACCCTTTCGCTGCCAAGCCCTCCGGAACATTTTTCAAATCAGCTGGCCAAGCCATTTTTGAATTTTCTGCAAAGGCTTCAACAAAGCTGCTTTAGGGCAGGTTCACACCACATCCAGATCATCTCCAGACCAGACTGTTAACGGACCCAAAATGCATCCTAATGTATCCCTGCATCTGTTCACACCAGTGCAGTTCGTTCCAGACCAGAAAAATATTGCATGTCTCATTTTGTCTGGTATGGAATGCACTGAAACTGCGGGCCGGTTCACACTATTTTCCATACCACATCTGGTCTGGAAAATGGTGTGAACCTGCCCTGAAGCTTGAAAAAAGCGTTGCAAATACAACTCTTATGCAATGTAATGCCCGTGTGAATGAGCGCCAATTCACACCTGAGCGTTTTGTCAATCGATTCATGAAGCAAGACAACATTCAACATGAAGAATCCCATTATTTTTTATGGGGCTCATTTACATTGGAGCATTGTGTCACGTGTAGCTCAAAAAGGTACAATCCTTTTTTTGGGGGGCAGAATTCCATGTCTTTGGTTCCATGAGAACGTGTAAAATACACGGAATGCACATTTTTCACATCATTTCCCATGAAACAACTGTCTCCTCTTAGTAACTAGCTAAAACAGAAACGCTCAAGCCAAAACATCACTGAAATATGCCTGAAATAAAGATAATTAAAAAAAGGTTTAACATTTCCTAAATACCCTCACGCTCAAGCGTAAACGGTCAGGAGGTCCGCTACAGCAGGTTCAATTTAAAGTGACGCTAAACGCACGAGTTGCATCTGAAAAATGCATTCAAATACCTTAAAGTGGACCTTTACCCCCTTTCACTATAAATCCATCAGCATGCAGCTCTGCATGCTGATTTAAAATCATCTTACATTCATTAGCTAAGCAAACTTTTTTCATTTAATTACAGAGAATCTAATTCCTGGTCCAGTTCTGGCACAAATTATGTAATGTACATCCTGGGAAGGTTACATCAGCAGAGCATTGCTGCAAAATCTCATAAGATATCAGGGAAAGGCATTTTCCTCTTCTGAGATGTGCATAATCATATGTCCTAGTCACATGTGCTAGAGTTCCAGGAAGTAAAGGGAGATCTAGTAATCTGCCCTTAGTAAACATGGCCACTGCCAGAGGACTGGGGAAGAAAAGAGAAATAGGGAATGCAAAGAATACAAAGCCGGTGTTCTATCGATAGTCCAAACTTATCGAGTTGTGGGACCGCATGACTTCCGGTTTCCTTAGAACTACGAGGTTTGGGCAAGAAATTTGTTGTGCACGAGCGCCATCTGCGGCATTGCCCTATACACATACACCAAAGCAATAAAGTAATAAAATGAAGTCGGATCACAGTAATCAAGCACGTTATTTATCTCCGGTGCCCCACCAATATAGCCGCCGCTTGAGTGGGGCAAGTCAGATTAATAACGTGCTTGATTACTGTGATCCGAATTCATTGTATAACTTTATTGCTGTGGTGCATGTGTATAGAGCAATGCCGCGGATGGTGCTCGTGCAGAAGAAGTTTTGTGTGCAAACCTCGTAGTTCTAAGGAAACCGGAAGTCATGCGGTCCCAGAACTCGATAAGTTCGAGCTTTCGATCGATCACCGGCAATTATCTAGAAGTATGTGTTTGTAGATTGCCATTACTAAACATTTCTAAACGGTCTGTTTGTTGTTATTTCAAAGATATGGGTAAAGTTCCTCTACAAACAAAAATTTAGTTTATTTGTGCATTACTCGGCTGTAGATCCTCAAACCATCTGAGGGCAGGTTCATACCATTTTCCAGACCAGATCTGGAACGCAGTGCATTGTATTTTGCTGCGTGTTCACCGCAATTGTGCCGTGCGTTCAAGCTTTTTTTAAAGCTTAAAATGGGCTTTTAGGTGCATTCCAGTGCATTTGTATGTGTTTTTATTGCATTTCCATGCCTCAATCACGGAAGCGAGCTTGGAGTGGTGGCTACTTTACAACACACACAGGGACCATGGGGAACAAAAGTAGCCACCCCCCAGAAGGAAGGAAGGACAGTGTCAGCACCAATTCCGAGATGATTTGAGGATCTACAGCCGAGTGATACACAAATAAGATGCATTAGTGTTAATAGTTAGGGTACTTGAAAGTATTTTCATGATTCAACTCCTGAGTTCAGTGTCACTTTAATTGTAAATAGACAAAAACATATTGGTCATAAAGGGGTAAGCATGTAAAATATGAAGCTGTTAAAAGTACTAAAGAGATTTACTACGAAGGACCACACACAGCAAGCATTTGCACTTTTAAAATAAGACTATTTTGGCCAACCACCAAAAAATGGTTTTCCTTTAATGAAAGTGAACATTTCCTGAAAGAGTCATGTACTCTAGTGGAAACAACAAAGGAAACAGCTCTACAAATTATCCTACGGCTCTCCCTAGGCACAATCCTTACTTTGCGCAGACAGTTCAATGCAAAAAGTAAGAAAAACAGCAAACCCCTTATATTGGAAGCTTTATAATTTAATTAGCAGCGACACTGGGAGCTTGGGAATCCCAATGCAAACAGCACAATGATTAAAGGCGGCAAAGACAGTGACAGTAAATTAAATTCTGCTGCCATGGGCCCATCTGCTGTTTCCGATTGATGATTTTTATATTAATTCTGCTCATGTTGAGATAAGGAACTTGTGTTTCCCCCGTTTAGCTTTCTTTTTTTTTTGCCCCCAACTGCTAAGCCAGAATTACGAGACAATCATTCCTGAGGCTCGGTTGTTATTCTTGGTTTAAGTAATCCATGATGTTTGCTGTAAAAGAAGAGGTCTCCAACACCGAGAAAAAAGAGGCCTCACGTCCTGTGACGTCAACAACTACTAAACTGTTTAGAGGGGAAGAACAAGATGAAACAATGCAATTCTACATTAACCCTACTTGGTCTTTCACACACTGTGCTGCTCCGTACTCAAGTAGATCTTTGCGGAGGATGCACTTTTGGCTTACTGAAGGAGCCAGAATCAAATGCAAATAGCCAAACATCCGAGTGATAACATGCAGTTAGGGACAGATAAACGGCCCTGAATGCAAACTGTCTGTGCCCAGGGCCGCTCACCTGTTGCAGGTAACCACTTAGATGTGCGGTCACTGGCTTGTACAGGCTGCTGGCTGCGGCTGATCGCATGCAACAGAAACACTAACTATTGGCAGTGCATGGCCCAAATTGGTCGTGTGAGACCTGTAAGAAAACCTAAACTGGAAGGAATATGTGGGCCGTCACTGATGCCTTCTGGCTGCCTCTGGATTACATATTATCTAAATCACTAACCTGGGGCAAGTATGCACCAGGGGAAGTCAGAGAGATGTCGTAAACCTTGCTATCCATACTTGTTCCGGGACAGTAAGTCAAAGTACTAAAGCCACTGGATCACCATGACAGACAGGCAACTTTCAGAAGAGGTGAACAATGACAGCATAGGCTTCCTTAAGCAAAATTATAAGAGCCAAGGCACTATAATCATTGGATTGGTTTTTTTGTTTGTTTGTTTTAACTTTACTTAATCTCAAATAAAAAAACTGTATAAAAACAAATAGAAACTGTGTCGGTATCTTCCACTTAAGAACTCCGGGCAGGGGCCCCGGCAAAAAAGTGCTCCTAAACTCTACAAAGAGATTATTGTCAAGAGAAGGAGAGAGAACCCTGCCCAAAGTAATGCTGCTAGAAGTCCACAATAAGATTCTCAGTTGCCATTTAGCCAATGCACAATCACAGCAGGCAACACATTTTCTATTTTGGTCGATTATTATATTACTGTAAAAATCCAATCTGGGATTATCTGTTACCTTACACTCCGTCTCTGTGCCATTAAACTACAAGGCCAACATCAGCATTAATCTTTCTGAAAGCAAATATACTTTTGCCCAAGCAGATGTTTTTTCTATCAGACCCTAGTCCAGTCCAAATGTAAATAGAGACTTAGGTTACATGGTCACAAAATATTTAACTGGTACTGAAACAGTCCTTGGTAAAAGAAAAAAAAATGGGCTTTGTGAGAATAATAAAATACACACTTATCCTACAACAGATGAAAATGATGCACTGTTGCATATTAATAGAAAATGGTTGGGGTCTATGCCCAACCACAAGTGCAATTTCATGCTTTGTTGTCCTACAAAATGAGCTTTATGCAGAAACCAAATACCCAGTCCTCAGGGACAAGGCGGCAGCCAGAGAATGTCAAAGACCCAATTTAGTAAAAAAAAGAAGGCCTTTCCAGCATCCCAAAAATAAGAGCAAATGAGTAATACAAATATTTTGACATTTCTGTTATGGATCACTGCCTATGATCAAAACAAACAAATTGTTTTTCATTAACTAAAACCTAGAACTACCAGAAATGACATCTGAGCATCCTTGTCACATTGTATCCTATCCTGAGCTAATCTTCTCTTCTGTATTGTAGAAGATATGGACAATTAAAGTGTATCACACTTGGGTAAAACCTATTAACCAAACCTAACTTTAAGCCTTTCTTAGAAACTATTCAATGTCTGTAGATTGCTGATGCCAACTTCAAAATGCCTCTGCTGTCCCACGGGACCTCCAAGAAGTCCTGTAAAAGTTTTGACTTTTATGAAGAGCCCAGTCACACTTCATCACATCCTTTAATGTTCTATGAGAGCCTTTTGAATGGTTGCCGAGACCCCGGTATTGCATTGTGGGATACAGTTTATAGTGGACACCTGCAAGGTACTAGAAGTGAGCTGGGGACTCCCAGAGTGTAGCCATTTTGAAGCTAGTGCCAATCATCTGCAGGTTGTGGATGATGTCTACTAGCAACTTACTTAAAGAAGACCTCCGCTCAAAACTTTAGTGAAGGCAGTACTAAAGGCTGGGAATTGTTTACCTTAATGCATTCTGTGCATTCAAACGCCCAGCACCTTTTCTGTCCCACATCCCCCCCACACTTACCTGTGAACACTGATGTCACCACTGCCGGTCCCTAAACTTCCTGGTTGCAGGGGAGGATATGGAGGGCACAGGAGCCATAGGCTCCTTCCCGTGAAAGTCAAAGTATGACTGTGGGCACCTCTAATTGTTATATTATATAATACCAATAATATGGTATTTTTTGGCATGTATGCAAGTCCCAACAATGAACTTCTCTCATTTGCTCCTTTTTTCCTCTGCTAAATATACCACTAAAGGCCCATTGACACCATATTGTTGGATTCATTTCACAATACTGTGCGATTAACACACGCAGTCACACAGCACATCTAGCATGCGTCATTGCCCGCTAGGTGCTTTGCCAATCATTTGCATGCACTACTATTGCAGTATCACGCATTGCAGCACGCGGTGGACAGGAGGTCCGCTGGAGTGCCATTTAAATGAATGGCAACGCAATGTACCTAGCGCACGGTACTGCACGCTAGGTGCATTGTGCGCTAACGCGTTTATTGCGCAGTATTGTGTGATTAACACTATGCCTAGGTTTGAATGGGCCCTTACAAAAGGAGTTACTGAAGTAAAGAAATAAAAATAGATACATGGAGGGGAATGTAATAAAACTGGAGCAGCTGTGCATGTCAACCAATCAGCTCTAACTTTCATTTTCAAAGTTCAACTGAACAAACTGAAGAGAGAAGCTGATTGGTTACTATAGGCAACTGCACCAGATTCTGTCTGCTCTGAATTTGCTAAGATTCCCCTCAGTGTATCAATCTTATGGTTTAACATTTATCATGTAGTGCTGCAGTACCAAAAGAAATGCTGACAACTCTTGAACACAGATCTTGGCTTTTACATTCACCAGCGTGCACCTGGCATTAAAGGACACAGTAGATACTAGGTCCTTGAAGCAGAACTATTTGCCTCACTGATCAAAGCTGTCCCTCTCTACTCCATCTGCCACTACTGCCATTTTGTTAGGAGAGTCAGATAAGGGG
>NW_017309417.1:8198-8800 GCF_000935625.1 Nanorana parkeri
GTGTGTGTGTGTGTGTGTGTGTGTGTGTGTGTGTGTGTGTACAGGGCTTGAAAAATGTGACAGTGTCTTACCAGTCAGTCAAAAATTTCACCAGTCACCATGACCGGACTATAGCCTTGCAATTTATGTTAAAAATGTTTGGGGACAGGTAGAGCTTTCTTTTGTGACTATTGTTTTTACTATATAATGAAAAAAGTACAATAAATGTTAAAAAAAAAAAAAAAAAATCCCTACGTTATGTTATAAAACATTTATTCTTTACCCATATTTTTAGTCAAATATAAAAGATCGGGTCACGTCGGGTAAATAGACACCAAACATGTCAAGCCTTAAAATTGCGTGCGCCCGTAAAATCGCAAAAAACGCCCATAGGCGATGGTTAAAATGCTTTTACTGCTCATCAATTTAGTGTTATCAGTCATTAATGGCTCTAAAATTATTGCTCTCCCTGCGACGTTCGCAGTGATATGTAACATGTGCGGCACAATAGGCACAATCGTCGTTTTCGCACGTAGGCGCACCCGACGCATATCTGCGTGTGTATGTGGGGGGCGGGGACTTAAAAAAATGTTATGCTTTATTTTTTGATTCTTTAATTTTTG
>NW_017309417.1:9388-11095 GCF_000935625.1 Nanorana parkeri
TAATCCCATGTACAAACACCCACATTGGCATCCTTTAATCATGAGGCATTGCTATACAAAATATACATTGGAGTCTAAAGAAGCAGATACCTTGGGCAGTCATGTTAAATAATAGGCACGTATCCAGTGCTGACGACTAGCATCACAAAAAACCTGAGCCTCAAAGATTTATGAAGAGTATCACCAGTTGCAAACATACCATGTAGGGGGTCTGTGAGAAAACAGACACCAAGTGTAAGGTTGGCTGAATACATTTTCCAACACAATACAATGTTTTTTGTTGTTTTTTTTTTAGTTATTAACCAGTTGACATCCGCGGTGTTAAACCCCCTTCCCATCCAGGCCATTTTTCAGTATTCAGCGCTGCGGTACTTTAGTTGAGGACTTTTCCACAGGAAGAGTGACTCTCTCTTTTCATGTGCTACAAGTAGTGTTGCCTTGGGTAGTGGTGGTCTGAACTCCACTTGTGCTCCTCCGCCTGTAAACCCCTTGTGGACCAGATCAATGTATACATTGCAGCCATGGACTTATTGACACGGCAATATCTTTATCATTACTTATCATATTGAAGTAATTCCTGTATTTTTTGGGGAACTCCCGTGATGGACTATAATCTCATGTTCAGTTTACTCATTTATACTGAAATTATAGTCCATCATAGGAGCGAGCTTGGAGCGGTGGCTACTTTGCAACACACACACAGGGACCATGGGGAACAAAAGTAGCAACAAGTAGCTACATTGTTCACAGGTACATTGCTAAGGGCTAGTTCACACCAAGCATGGAGCAGATGCACAGCAGAGCAGTTACAGAAGGCATCAAAACTGCATCCAATGTATTCCATGGTATTTTGGGCTCTAGTTCACACCAGAGCAGAGTTCAGTTCCAGAGCATGTGGGAAAACTGCAGCATGCCCTATTTTTTCTGCTCTGGAACGCATCAAAACGCATGCAAATGCCCTGGAAAGCCAATTTTTGGCTAAAAAAAATGTCCCGGAACGCGTCAAAACACACTGCACTGCATGTGCAGAAACTCATGCAGAGCTGGTCTACATTTGTTGTTGTTTTACATACTTGTATATTCAAATCACCAGAACCTGCAGTCAAGACTACAGACATCTGGAACATGTCCCATCTTTTTTTGATAAAGTCTTTAAGGTTCCAGTCACACAGGAGCGGTTGTCCGCGAATATTCGGCCCGCGGAATAAGTGCGGAGCCGCTGCGAACAGAAAAAACAATGCACTTTGATGTGCATTGTTCAGACTATTGACAGATTACGCACCATTGCGGCTATATAATAACTGCAATTGAGCGGAATCAGTGCAGATAAAAGATTTTAGCATTTGCGTTGCTGCACGATCTTCCACACGGGAAACACAAACATTATATGTGAATGGAGGATAAAGCAGAAAACCGGACAGAATTTGTATTAACCCTTGCAGTGGGACTACCCCCACACTTCAAGGGTTACCTTCTCATTTTTGTCTAGGTCCAAAAAAAAAAAAAGTTATACTCGATCCTCTAAACCAGTTTGTTCTTAGACCAGTCTCTGGAGCAGGGTGGCAAGGTGTGTTAGGTTGCCACCACATAAATGCATGCAACAATAGTGTGAATTGGCCCTGTAAGACGTATGGATTGGCAGGAAGTGTGTGCATAGTGTGTATGTATGTATGAATATATATATATATATATATATATATATATATA
>NW_017309417.1:15049-69307 GCF_000935625.1 Nanorana parkeri
ATATCTAAGGCCTCATTCATACCTAGGCAAGAGCATTTTTGTGTGTAGAACAATGCATTTGTTGCTGCGTGTCTTTATGAGCAGATTAGGACACATTGATGTAACTGTGCAAAGCGCACAAAATAAAATTGCCACGTACGTTTCCAAGCATTTCCTATTGACGATAGGGACAAGACGAGCTGTAATCTGCCAAAAGAGAAGCTCATGTACTTTTTCCAGCGACGGCCATTTTGCTTATTGCGACAAACACTCCGATATGAACAGGGACCCTAAGAATGAATGGGATTTTTTTGTGAAGCATTTTGACGCACATATTCAGCTGCAACAACACACTTAGTGTGAACCAGGTCTTAGGGCTTGTTACTGAACTATGCCATGCACTTTGTGCATATTGCCTTGGGTGAATATTTAAAAGAGAACTATGTGGTAAGTCTTTTTCCCCATAGGTTCTCTTAAGGGTCACGGGAGGACATATACTAGCGTCCTCCCGTGACCCAAAGCTCAGTATATTGCGAGCTAAAGCTTGCGGTATACTGAGACCGCTGCACCCGGGACGGACCCCGACATTACTGTCAAGATCCAGCCAGCTGCATGAGTGACAGCGGCTTCTGCCCATCTAGAGGCAGAGCCAGCTGTACCCGCCCCGTTCGTTCCTCCAGTCAGTGCTGGAGGATCGGAGACGGGAGGGGGGGGAATCACTGCAGGGAGCCGTGACTGACAGTCACCACTTACTGCAGGAAGATGATCAAGAAGGGAGATGATCAAGAAGGGAGATGATCAAGAAGGGAGATGATCAAGAAGTGAGCGAGCAACGGTATGCGTTTGTTCACTTCCTGATCTATTGAGCCGACCTGTGACAGTTGCACTGTGATTTTCAATCACCTCATAGTTCTCCATTAAGTCGAAATGTTTCCTGGACAGAAGAAAATAAAACATGCATGGCCAGCTTTAATAATAACTAGAAGGGGTTGGATCTGGATACAATGAAAGTAGAAAATCAGCAGGGAATACATTTAAAACAAGGACATCCTGTTTCTAATACAAGACACAAAAGGTAAAACAAACAACAGGATTGTTTACTATTCAAAACTGCACCAAGTAATCTGGCAATATTTAATGAGCCCTGTGGTGTTCAGAGAGATACTCCAAAATCACCGTCATCCTACAAGCACATGATACATTGATACAGCCAGTGTATTATTCAGTTAAGTACGGGGAAGAAATAAAGAGGAACCAAAGCCTAGGACAGGGGTCAGCAACCTTAAACACTCAAAGAGCCATTTGGACCCCGTTTCCCACAGAAAAGAAAACACCGGGAGCCACAAAACCCTTTTGACTAAAATGAAGATAACACGGCATATATCGTTTTTTAGCTTTATACTATGTATAGCATGTACTGTATATAGGTATATATATTCGTAACGCACTGGACACAGGGCTTGGTAACGCACTGGACTCAGGGTTTTGTAACGCACTGGACTCAGGGCTTACCTGAGACCCCACCTGAGAGTGACCCTGCAGAGCACAACGTAGGCCCTGCACTGCCGCATATTCCACCGGGGGGTGCCCAGACCGGACCTCACTGGGCCCCCCCACAGCCTCAGGCCCTGGTGATAGATCCACCCCTGGACAGGGAGCCGCAGCAGAGGGATGAAAGAGTCACATGCGGCTCCGGAGCAACAGGTTGCTGACCCCTGGCCTAGGAGTTTTCTGTTCTTGTGCTGGGAATAAAAAGTGCCATCATTTCTGTGAGCGAGATCACTTCATCTATGGTGATTAATGTCGGTGGATACATTCATATGGAATTCAGGAGCCAGTCTTTCCAATCTAAGAGTAAGCAGGATTTCTTTTTTCATAATGGACAACCACTAAAGAAAACCCACAAAAGTTAGGTGCCAGCTATAGTTTAAGGCACTCTGGCTAACTGGCTCCGGAGATTTGGCCAGCCCTGAATTAAAGGAGAACTATGGGGTTAAGGCTTTTCCCCATAGTTCTCCTTAAGGTAACGGGAGGACACAAACTAGCGTCCTCCCGTCACCCTAGGCTCAGTATACCGCGAGCTGTAGCTTGCGGTATACTGAGACGCCGCAGCTGAAGCGGATCCCGACAATTGTGCCGGGATCCACCCAGCTGCGTGACTGAAAGCTGGCTCTGCCTAGCTCAGATATGTGTTCGCTCACCTCCCGATCTACTGAGCCGACCTGTGACAGTCTCATTGTCACAGGTCGGCTAGAACTATGAGGTGAGTGAAAAGCACTCACCTCATAGTTCTCCTTTAAAGTGTATGGAAACTGAATATCTATTTTGCAGTATTATTGGCATAATTCCTCACTGTATACAGTTTTCCTAAGCAAACTTTGTTGTGAATTTGTTGCAAAGTTTATTGCCTGCCAGTAACAGCACTTCCTGATTCAGGCCGACAACACTATGACGCTACTTTACAATTAACAGCGATGTTGTCAGCCTGCCACGCACACGGCTTCAGTTAGCAGTTGGGCTGCCCATCAGGATTGCAGAAGGCATGCAGAGTCCTGACAGGGAGCCCTAAGGCCAACTTTAACCACTTGTTTATACCCCCTTCCTGGCCAGGCCATTTTTCAGTATTCAGCGCTGCGGTACTTTGACTGACATTTATTCTGTCATGCAACGCTGTACTGAAATGAATTTTCTACATTTTTTGGGGGGATAAATAGAGCTTTCTTTTGGTGGTATTTAATCACCACTACGGGTTTTTTTTTTTTTTTTACTATATAATGAAAAATGTACGGAAAATTTTGGAAAAAAACAAAAACTGTTCTCCCTACGTTATGTTATAAAACATTTATTATTACTCAATTTTTTGGTAAAATATAAAAGTCGGGGTCACGTCGGGTAAATAGACACCAAACATGTCAAGCTTCAAAATTGCACGCACCCGCTAGTTCACAAAAAACTACCATACCCAAAATTGACCATAGCCGACGCTTTAAAAGCGTTTACCACTCATCAGTTTAGTGTCATCAGTGATTGATGGCCCTAGAATTATTGCTCTCACTCCGACGTTAGCGGTGATATGCAACATGTGCGGCACAATGGATGTAATCGTCGTTTTCACACGTAGGTGGACTCAACGCATGTTTGCGTGTGCATGTGGGGGCGGGGGACTTTAATTTTCTTTTTTATTGCTTTGATATGCGACTTTTATTTTTACATTTCTTTTTGTAACTTACATTTTTTTAAACCTTTTTTTTTCACTTAACTTTATTGCGATCACATAGGGAGCAAACAAGCTCCCTATGTGATAGCCAATTTGTAGTGACAGGTCCTCTTTATGGAGACATCATGGGTCTTTAAGACCCCTGTAACCTAGGGACCCCCAGAGAAGCTGATGAAGCAGAGACCAGCTTCACCAGCTTCTCTACGGTTTCTGTACCGGAGAGTGACAGAGGAATGCGGAAGTGATGTAATACACATCACTTCCTGCATTCCGACGAGGAGGAGATCAAACTGAGATCGTGTACTGAGCTCTGTTTGATCTCCGGCCGCAGAGCTGCTGTGCTGGTTCCGGGCTCACACCGTAGGTCGGGGGTCACCAGCAGGGGCTGCGACGGAGAGGGGGGGGCCCCCACACGCATATTACAAGCGATCGGGCGTCTCTACAGACACCCGAACGCTTGTATGTAAACAGCCATCGCCGGCTGTTTACATTCAAAGCTGATCTCCCGTTCACGCGCGCCGCCTAGCAGCGGGCACGAGTGGGGCGGGATGGGACTTTAAAAACGCCCACCCGCATTCAAAAAGCCGCTGTCCGGCCGTTTAATTACAACGGCCAGACAGGAGGTGGTTAATTTGGGGAAGCTGTTTTGGGAGTCATCTAATTTATTACACCAGAAAAGCTAAAGCACCCTTATAATCATGTACATGCATTGGAATACAATTATAGTGTGCATCATCACATGCATTTAGGAAAGAAAAGGGGGGGTGAGCACTACACATGAAATAGACACATTGTAATGAATAGGATTTCTACTTAAAATTTAATAATACTGCAGAAAAAACAATAAGTGTGGACGAGCCCTAATACAGTAAATGCCTAGTTATGCAGCACCCATGGGGCTCACTAGGTGCCGGATAATTGTAGTTTCTGGTTGCTGTAGCTTCTGCAGCCGACAGGTGGATGGATGTAAGCAGCCGGGAGCAATAGCCAGCCTGCTATTGGCACATTGCAATAGCAGGCTGGCTATTGAAACCCCGCCCACTGAGTAGAGGAGCGGACCTGAGAGAGAAAGTTCTCTCTCTGGTCTGCTCCTCTGCCCAGTGGGCGGGTAGAATAGCCAGTCTGCTATTGGCTATTGCAATTTGAAAATGCCAATGTTCAGGTTGGATATTGCTCCCATTGTTTACATTCTGCTGCTGATGGGGAATCTAGCCGCCGACCGACAGCAAGATGTAAACAAAGAATTTAAATTAGCAACTAAATAAATTTAGTTGCCCTTTACATTTTTTAGTGTGCATCAAGCCACCGACAAAATAAATCAATCAAGGACATATTTTTTTGCTGGTTGCTTGAATGGCGGATAATGGGGAGTTTATTGTAAATAGGTTATTAACCAAACCACTAACCTCAAATGAACCACCTTAACCTCACCCCTATGTCCCCCAACACCGAACCCCTGGACCTAATCACTAGAATTCTAGAGTCAATATCACATTAATAAAAGTAGGTCAATCCAAATCTATTTTTCTGTATGTATGGCATCCTGCCTCAATGTATATTTTTTTAAGCACATTTTTTGTGAATGTGTTGCAAAGTTGTTGTTGTTTGTCTGTTTTTGGATGACAACCCTTTAGTCACTGCCTCACAATTAGCAGCATTGTTATCCGGTCACGTATTGTCCTTCAGTTTGCTGTGAAGCTACCTATACACTGAGTGAATTTGGCAGCTCCCACCTTACATCCCACCACTGAAAAAAGAAAAAGGAGCCGGGTGGAAAACTGCCAGCCGAATAGTGCCTGCATCCAATCAGATGAAGGAACTGCTCAGGCATTTTGACAGCAGGCCAGGTCAACTGTCAAATAAAATAGCAGCAGGAGATTCCTTAATGGATGGAAAAATCTGTTTGAATTATTTTGTTTAGCCCGCAGGCTGAATGGAAGAAATCTATTAGTGTACGGCCAGACATGACACAATGCCACCCAGAGAAAAATAGAATTTTAGGGTTTACATTTGCATCGAAATATACTGCAAAGAACTTCCAGATTTAACAAGTATGGGCAGGTCAGGGGATTCCCCTGGTTCAGGGGAAAGCATCAACTGTATGAGAGCTGCATACACCCTGCCCTTAAACAAATGCATCTTCCATCCACCCCATCCCTATAATTATTTGGTGAGAAAGTCAGCAACAGCCCATATACATGCCAATTACTGGCAGAGCACATCTAAAACGTCTTTTCTGCAGATAATTTGCACCTGTATGAGAACCTAAAGGAAAACCTACTTCTAACTGGTTACACTGAATTATGCAGAACACATTACACCTTGTGATTATACATTATACTAGAAGGGTGTCAGGGTGTATGAAGACCCAATATTGATGTGAGAGAATAGGAAAAGAAAAGTAAGACACAAAGTATGAGCTACTCATCAATTACTGTCTTATATCAATACCTTCAAAAGATGTTCCAAGTCCTCACAGCACTTAAAGCGACACTAAACTCTTTAGTTAAATCTTAAAAATGCATTCAAGTACCTTAAAGGAGAACTATGGGGTCAGGGCTTTTCTCCATAGTTCTCCTTAGGGTAACAGGAGGACACAAACTAGCGTCCTCCTGTTACCCTAAGCTCAGTATACCGCGAGCTACAGCTCGCGATACACTGAGACGCCGGAGCAGATCCCGACTTAAGCCCCGTTCACATTGAGCGATTTATCGCGCGGTAATTCCCGCGATATCGCGGCAAATTACCGCTCGATATCGCGCTCCAATGCATTTCAATGGGGCAAAGGGTCCTGCTGTCGCGGGTCGTGTGTCGCTACAGCAGGACCCTTTTTGGAGAGGATTTAGCCGCGATTCAAGCTTGCTCAATGCAAGCTTGAACGCGATATCGCGCGGCAAATCTCGCCATGTCGCGCAATATGCAAGTCGCGCAATTTGCATATCGCGCAGTGGGAACGGGGCCTTAGATGACGAGATCCGCCCAGCTGCGTGAGTGACAGCTGGCTCTGCCTATTTAGAGGCAGAGCCAGCTGTACCCGCCCCCTCCCCTGTCCGTTCCGCCAGTCAGCACTGGAGGATCGGAGCGGGGAGGGGGGAATCCAGCCCCTCCCCCTGTCACGGCAGAGAGCCGTGACAGGATCGAGAGGTGAGCGAACCCGGTATGTGTTCGCACACCTCCCGATCTACTGAGCCGACCTGTGACACTCTCATTGTCACAGGTCAGCTAGAACTATGAGGTGAGTGGAAATCACTCACCTCATAGTTCTCCTTTAACTATTAACAAAAATGTATCTTATTTGTATCACTCGGCTGTAGATCATCAAATCATCTGAATTGGTGCTGACACTGTCATTCCTTCAGCCCCGTTCACACCAGGGCAGCTGCGGATCAGCACGGTTTCTGAACAAATTTTGATAGGGCGGCTTTGATTGCGTTTCAGCTCAAAAAAAATGTCAGGGAGCAGGCTGTAAAGCAGCCACCGCTCCAAGATCACTCCTGTGATGGACCACAATCTCAATACAAATCAGTAAACTACACATGAGATTGTAGTAGCGCAGCAACCAACTAATAGATAATAATTGAGAATAGTTGACAACTATTTTCATTCTCATTATCGATTAGTTGGTCTGGGTCCCCTAGTTCTCTCTACCGTGCTGGGAACCGGTGTTTCATTGGCTATGTGCCCCTTCTGATCCCGCTGCTCTCTTCCGCCTCTGCCCCAGGGGCAGTGGGGATCAGATGGGATACAGTCAATCCACCTGCCGGCGCCCAGCAGTGTGGAGAAAGCTGTCAGGAGGCAGAGCCGGGAGGAGAGCTGCAAGATGATCAGCAAATATGTGAAATATTTGCTGATCGTTCCCTGTAATATTCAAAGATCGCCGTGATCAGTACTTATTACTACGATGTTTATAAATTATTGAGGACATAGTATTCAGATACTGTTTCCCCCAATAATGAATGAACAGGAAGCCATGTATATCACTTCCTGTTCATTCATGATTGTGGACAAGGTATCCGTTTACCATCTCCTCGATTTATGAATGAACAGGAAGCCTCTGTTTATTGAGTGTTGGGGTTGCTCTATGTCCTCAATCTCTTTTTTTTTTTTCAAAAAGGGAAATAGGGGTCTGTTTAGATCCCAGATTTTTTTATCAGACCCCTGATTTTTTACCAAAGCCCCCTGACAGTATTGTTAAAAAAAATAATTTTAAGATAGTAGAAAACGTAAAACAAATAAAATTTACTAAATTATGGGTAGTCCCCCTGTGTGTACCTAGTTTTACACCTCTCCCCCTAATTACATAATTAGACAAGACATAGGAGATTATAAGGGTTTCTGGAGGGGTGTAAATGACCGTCCAAGAGAGATATTTTAAAGGAATATACAAAATGTATTGCTAATACATGCTTGATTAATTGCATACATGATTCAAAACAATCTTATTAAAAATCAAAACCCTGCAGAGGATACATTGGTATATTCATTATTATCAACTCTAAAATTCATTTGGTCCGACAGTTCATTATGTTGTTCAATGTAATTCAGATGTGGTGACATTATTATAACCAGATGGTAGTTCTCAAAGCATAGCTTAACTTAATAGGCCCCGACGTGTTTCGCCATGGGCTTCATCAAGGGACCCATTGAGGATGAATCATGCCGGGTTGATCTACGGTATGAGGGAGAAGTGCCCAGGAAGCCAGTTAGGAGCGGGCGGGGAATAGACCCACCGTTGTCTCCACTGCTAGCGGGGACTGCCACGGGACGCTACAGGCTAGTTTCTGCACTCGAGTGAAAGCAGCAATCACACGAACCACAAATATCGATCTGAGAGAACTAATACTCCTGGCGACTGCGATTGGACGACTCGATACCGCAGATAGGTTCCTCCCCAAAGGACCCCGGGGTCCCAGGTGTGGCAAACCAAGTAAGCAGTGGAGACAACGGTGGGTCTATTCCCCGCCCGCTCCTAACTGGCTTCCTGGGCACTTCTCCCTCATACCGTAGATCAACCCGGCATGATTCATCCTCAATGGGTCCCCTGATGAAGCCCATGGCGAAACGCGTTGGGGCCTATTAAGTTAAGCTATGCTTTGAGAACTACCATCTGGTTATAATAATGTCACCACATCTGAATTACATTGAACAACATAATGAACTGTCGGACCAAATGAATTTTAGAGTTGATAATAATGAATATACCAATGTATCCTCTGCAGGGTTTTGATTTTTAATAAGATTGTTTTGAATCATGTATGCAATTAATCAAGCATGTATTAGCAATACATTTTGTATATTCCTTTAAAATATATCTCTCTTGTACGGTCATTTACACCCCTCCAGAAACCCTTATAATCTCCTATGTCTTGTAAAACAAATAAAGCCGCCCATCCTATAAAATTGACCAAAAAAAACCTAAAAAAAAAAAAGTGGGAAAAAAGTAATTTTCGGTTTCGGCTCGACAAATTCTGGTGTGGGAGGTGCTAATCATTTCAGTAGCACCCCAAACGCGCCTCCCACCTGCAGTCCGATCGCCCACACTGAAATGCACGGTACCGCAATGCTGTGCGTTCCAGTGCGATGCAACTGCAAAAAATTATGCACACATAAACTTTATGTTTGTAAAATTCTATTTGTGCATTTAATTGTAAATTAAAGTGACATTAAAGTCCCCCCAATGGTGCTTTAAAGACTTACCTTAAATGACACCAATTGAGCCGATCATCTTCTTTCCAGTAGTTTTCAGGAGTCCCTCCAGTGCTGTTGCCGTCTCTGATCCAGCGCCGACTTCTGTGCCTTCCTGTCCCATGGAGGCTGCAGAGATGCACGCTGCTGGGCTGCGTGCATTGATTTACCCTGCGTCTCTCCTCTTCTCCCAACCAAAGATCTCCACTGTGCATGCGCCCGCCCCATGATCCTTCACGGCTGCTCAATAATTTTTCAGATCTTCAGATGGGAGAGAGAGCGGTGGAGACCCATGTAAGTAATTACTTTTTTGGTCATGTTTTTGCATATGTCTACAGCTTGCTAGCAGTAAATATATGCAAAAATAGGAAGGTTTAATTCTAATTGATGAAAAGAATTCTTAGTTGCAGCCCCTAGACGTTAGTCTATCACAGCATTGAATTTGGAGCGGTGGCTACTTTTACAACACACCCAGGGACCATGGGGAACAAAAGTAGCCACCCTCCAGAAGGAAGGACAGTGTCAGTACCAATTCAGAGATGATTTGAGGATCTACAGCTGAGTGATACACAAAGAAGCTACATTTGTGTTAATATTTAGGGTACTTGAATGCATTTTTAAGGTTAAACTAAAGAGTTCAGTGTCACTAAATTGTATTCTATAACTTTCATAATCTACCAACTCCTTATACTGTATCTCTTGGAGATTCAAGCAGCAACATCTTCCAGCCTTTCCCTTTTAAAGGAGAGGTACTGGGAAAGTAAAATGGAAAGTAAAATGTACCCTTCCCAATACTTACAGCTGGCGTGAGACACTACAGGTGTCTCCTGCTGGCTCTATAGATCAAGAGCTGAGCATTTAGAAACCACTGATTGCTCAGCTCACAGCTTCTCCCTGCAGTGAGAGGTGACTGTCATTCACTGCACCCCGCAGGGATTCCCCCCTCCCCTCTCTGTTCTTCCAGCACTCATTGAAGGGACAGACAGGGGAGAGGGCGGCTTTGCGCTATCAGCAAATAGACAGTAGACTGCTAGATGCTGACTTTGGGTCACAGGGGTACATTAGAAAAGGGTACTAGAGCAGAAAAAAGAGTTTAAAGCTCCCTTTCAACTCCCATGGAGTGTGAGATTTCCCAGTATAAACTGGAGGAGTCTCCCTCTGCATGCTGTATTCTTTGTAATGTACAGTATACAGTAGTGATAATGTCAGAGTAATGGATGTAGCATGTAGAAGTAGATAACTCCCTGGTGTCCCGCAGAGGTATTAAGAGGCTAATTGACCCTGCCAAAGGCTACCACAACTAAAATAGGAGTTTAGATTTACTGAACATTTAGGGCAGGTTCACACCATTTTCCGAACCAGATCTAGTCCAGAAAATGGTGTGAACCTGCCGGCAGTTCCAGTGCATTCCAGACCAGACAAAATGAGACATGCAGTATTTTTCTGGTCTGGAATGGACTGCGCTGGTGTAAACAGAGGCCAGACATAGCATAGGGATACACTAGGATGCATTTTGGGCTCGGAAACAATCTGGCCTGGTCCGGAGATGATCTGGATGTGGTGTGAATTGGCCCTTAGGGGAAAAACACAATCTCCAGGTCCTCAAATTAAAAACCCTGGAGCTGGACCCGTTAGATCCTGGCATACTTCTATTTATATTGTAACTTGAGGACAAAGCAGGGCAACCTCTGGCATTCAATACCCCACATACTCTACAATCTTACAGTACAAATCACTCAGTGCCATCTGAAATGTACAATCTAAATCATAGTCTGTGCCTGACACTCCTCAACCTCCTACATTCCCTGTTACAAATCACAACCATGCATTGGGCAAGATTTGACATGAAATCCTAGAACCTTCTACTGAATGATACACTTTTAATACTGCTTGTCACACCTGGTCCATTGAGCGGTTATGATCTGTATTAGGGATCAATGCAGACACATAGGAAACTTTTCTTCTACATACACCTTGTTTACACCATGACACTGCGTTGAGGTGCGTTGCATATTTACAGAGTGCACTGCATGGCCCTGCGGTGCAGAGTTCAATGACGGTGTACGGTTCTTGGGGTGCCCATGTTATTCACCGCCTGGTGCCAGGATGAAGCCTCCTTCAGCATCTCAGAGGAACTTTGGATACATTGGACAGTTATTTTACCGTATTCACTCTTTCATCTTGTATGAAAGTGTCAATAGAAAACATATGGCAGGAAAGGTTTCTGTCTGAAATAGGAGCCTCAGTGTTCCGTACGGCGGCTTTTATACCAGAAGATGACAGAGAGAATACTTTTATATAGGAAAAGAATTATGTGCACATGGAAAATGGTTCTCTAGTTGAAGCTCCTCTCACACCAGAGCCTTAGGTTGTGTGTTTCCCGAACCATGACAACACTCAGCCTGAGGAATCCCATCATTTACAATGGTGCCTGTTGTACACCAGAGCTTATTTTTTGGGCAGAAATCCCATGTTTTTGGCCTCATAGACATCAATAGAAGGGCCAGAAAAATGCACATAGGTGACAAATCATGCAAAAAAACAAAAGCCCACTAACAATCGTCTCTTCCTCCCAATAAGTAGCTTTCCATTGTTTACAACAAAAAGTGTTCAAGTCTGAGAAATGCACACAAATATAAGTCTAAAACCACTCACACTCAGAGTCATATGAGGGCGGCCAGGGGCTGCACGCCGCGCGAGACGGCCAGGGGCTGCGAGACGGCCAGGGGCTGCGCGCCACGCGAGACGGCCAGGGGCTGCGCGCCACGCGAGACGGCCAGGGGCTGCACACTTCCATGTTTGTGCTCCTTCCAGCACCTCTAAACATTACTACATTTCATATTTCTCTCAGTGAGATCCATTCTAAAACATCAGGAGGAACAAACAAAAACATAAGTGTGAAAAAAAATAAAACAAACCAGCATGTCTAAAGAACACTTTCCCTTCACCAGCTTTAGTAAGCTACATCTGACTGCAGGGGCCCCACACTCAAAAGGCATTGATTGGGCACCAATGCACAGTTGGAATGTAGTTATCAGGACATTCAATTTCCTAATAGATAATAAGATCACATCGATGATCAGTTTCAACCACTGTGACGAAAAAGGATTCTCAACTGTGTGAATATGGGGTGAATGTGGATTGTGTTGGAGAAACTCCATTTATTCCAAACTGGAATACTAACACCAGTGAGATTTCGATGAACATATGTCACGTCTCTGATGGCATGATCAAATGTTCTGACCAGATTTCTTATGAAAATTATTAATCTTTCCCCTTCACCGGCTTTAGAAAGCACACAAAACAGAGCCCACTGAATGCAGTGGCCCCCAGGGGCCACACAATAAGTGCCAAAGGGCTGGCACCTGGGTCACAGGTAAGGCATCAACGCCTTCCATTACTTCTCATGGGAAAGTTTTTTCCTTCCACAAACACTAAACACACAATACCCCAAACTTCTACCGTCACCAGCAACACCAAAACAAACAAGAAGCTGTGTGTCATGCATGCTGGGAATGATCTAAACAAGGATGACAGGGGGCATTGGGCTGACATGTCACCCGTAGTGGCAGTAGCGTCGTACAAGCAACGGCTCAGCCTCCACTCTATAAGATGCAATACCTGAAGATTTTGACGATGAGGCAGATGATGAGGAGGGAGCTGAAGCCGCACACGAAGATGAAGACACTCTTGATGGTGGGCATGTACTCTCTGATGGAGCTGAAGCGGGTCACCTTGGCGGTGTCGTTGCCGTGTGTGGCGGGGGTCTCCGCGGTGCTGGTCCCATTGCTGTCTATGGTGGTGAGGGAGCCGTCCTGCTCCCTCCTATACACCGAACTGGCCACAGCTCCACAGGCCAGGACACACAGCAGCAGGGCTAGCCGTGGGACCGTCATGTTCATCCTCGGGTGGAGGCTGAGCTCCGTACACTGTGCGCTCTACGCCCGCACTGTTCTCCCAGCACAGGAAATGGAGCGGGAACCCGGAAGGGTTTTCCACACGTTGCGATGAATCATTTGATGAGGGGCACATGGATGGGAGGGCTGGGGAATGGACTACTCCGCCGTCTACTGTCACACCGTCTGTCACTGACTGACTGCGCTCCCGGTATCCTAGCAACCGGGGCTAGCCGAACCGTGCTGTATAGTGAGGGGCCACAGTGGGGGGGGCACAGTGCAGAAAGAAACATCGGCACGTTGGGATAAACATATGTTCAATAAACGGATCAATGTTATAAGTCGGAGCTTCATAAAAGATTTTCTGTCACCTGCACAATGATAGAAACGTGTAGGTCACCTTTTTCAAACATGAAATAAATGTATCATATTAATAAAATAGAAAATGTGCGTTTATTAAGGGTCTGTTCACACCATGGCTGGGGGTTGACAAACTCTGACCCTGCGGGCTAGTTCACAGCAAGCGCGTTCCAGGAGCACAGCAGAGCAGTTACAGACCGGATCAAAACTGTGTCCAATGTATTCCAATGGTATTGTGGCCTTTAGTTCACACTGCAGCGTTCAGTTCCAGAGCATGTAAAAAAAAACTGCTGCAAGCCCTATTTTACATGCTCTGGAATGCATGCAAACGCATAAAAAATGCATGTAAATGCACTGAAAGACCATTTTAAATTTAAAAAAAAAAGTTTTTTTGTTGTAGCAAAAACGGCCCTGAACGTGGCAAAAACGCGGCAAAACACACTGCACTGCATGTGCAGAAACTCATGCAGATCTGGTCTGCATTTGGTAAGAACTAGCCCTGCAGGTGTGGTGACACTACAAATCCCATCATGTATCTGTCTCTTGGAGTCATGCCTGTGGTTGTGAGAATTTTCCGGAGCCTCATGGGGTTTGTAGTTCCACAACAGCTTGAGGGCACAGATATAGGGTTTCCACCTGTCCCAGATTCACCTGGACAGTCTGGGTTTTGAGTCCTGTATGTGCTGTTTCAGGCCAGCTGAAACCCAGGCACAGCACATACAGGACTCAAAACCCGGACTGTACAGTTGAATCTGGGACAGGTGGCAACCCTTCTTGGATACCGCTATGCCGGCAAACTTTGTCCCTCTAGCTGTGAATGACGCTCCAACACACCTCCCGGCAGCCCCACATTGGATGTGCGGTATCACAATACTTTGTGTTGCGGTACACTGTAAAAAAATAGTGCAAGCATTACCTTTTTTTGCCGTAATGCACCGTATTGCGCAATGTGCTGCAACGCACGGCTGCCTGGAGGCATCCCAGATAGCAAGGATAACTTGCCACAAGCTTGTGGCATGGTTACATTGCAATTCTTTCTAACTTGCTGCACACATTCCGTGTCAAGTTGTAGCCTGGGTTCACACCTAGGCGTATTGCAAAAGCGCGTCTGTCGCGCGACCGTCGCACGTTTTTTTACCGCGATTCGCGGTAAAAAAGACGCGCGACCGTCGCGCGATTCCAAAGGCTACTTGGCTGTATTCCAATGGAAAATGCCCTACAAAACGGCCCAAAGTAGTGCCTGTACCTTTTCAGGCGTGGGCCGTTTTGTAGCGCGTTCGGGACGGGCGGAAATACGGCAAGGTGGGAACGAGTCCATTGACTCCAATGCAATTTATATTTTTTAGCGTTTTGTAGAGCGTTCTTCGAGCGTAGAACGCGCTACAAAACGTTCAGGTGTGAACGAGGGCGTAGACTTGCACAACTCTTGCAGCATAACTTCTAGTTGACTCTATGTGGATTTGTAGCAAATTTGCTTGGCAAGGTCTACAGCCAGAGTCCTGCAGGTCTTAGCCAGAGCTTTGCAAGTGTACAGCACTTTTGCAATGCACGTGGATCTGGAGACTTGCAATGCAGACTTGCTGTAATTGTGCAACAAAATTGTGACGCTTGGCAAGTCTAGCAATAGTCTAGCAAGTCATTTTCAAACTTGCAGCTCAATTGCTTGCTATCTACCACAAGCTAGGTGAGCTGTGTGATAGCATGTGCTAAATATATGGATGCTGTGTGGTTATCTCAATGCTATGGTGTGAAGGGGCCCTAAATGATTGCAGTGTAGCCAGCAGAGCATTTGCAACTAGTGATGTGCAGGGGGCTTGGTGCAAAATGATATCAGGGAGGGAGTGAATGATATCGGGGAGGTAGTGAGTAGTCATGTCTCAGTGTTTGCTGATGATACGAAAATTGGGAGGTTAGTAGACACGGATTTAGACATTATAACACTACAGGAGGACCTGGATAGAATCGGTGAGTGGACAACTGTATAGCAGATGAAGTTCAATGTCGATAAATGTAAGGTAATGCACCTTGGAGTTAAAAATAGTCAAATGGACTATACACTTATGGGTGTGCCACTAGGGAAGTCGGAAACGGAGAAGGATTTGGGGGTCATTATAGACCGCAGAATGAAGAATAGCTTGCAGTGCCAGGCTGCTGTAAACAAAGCTAGCAGAGTCCTGTCTTGCATTAAGAAGGGAATGTATTGCAGGGACAAGTCTATAATTTTGCCACTTTACAGATCACTGGTTCGGCCACATCTGGAGTATGCGGTCCAGTTTTGGTCACCGATACTCAGAAAGGATGTCCTTGAGCTGGAAAAAGTCCAGAGGAGGGCAACCAAACTCATTAAGGGGTTCGAGGACCTGAACTATGAAACAAGGTTGTTAAAATTAAATATGTTCTCGTTGGAGGTTAGGAGATTAAGGGGAGACATGATTTTTCTGTATAAACTATTCAAGGGCGACAGCAACATTATCAACAAACTGTTTACGGTTAGCTCCGTAACAAAGACCAGAGGGCACAACCAAAAATTTGTGGGAAAAAATGTCAACATACAGGGCGCAAGGGGTTCTTCACAGTTAGAGCGGTTAAGGTCTGGAACTCGCTGCCGCAGGAAGTGATTTCAGCTAAGAGTGTTGAATAATTCAAGAGACTCCTGGACGAGTTCCTTGGAGACCATAATATACAGGGGTACAGGTACTGCTAAGAGAAAAATCACACATGGACTCATACACACGCACACACCTGCTCATAAATGCATAAACGCAATAGGTTGGAATTGATGGGCTTATGTCTTTATTCAACCTCAAATACTATGTAACTATGTAAGGTCAGAGAAAAACTGTCGCTTAAAAACCCCCAAACCTCCCCCAGGGCCAATCAGTTGTGGCAGGAGTATTCCCCGCCCCAGATATACACGTCAAAAAGGAGGTGGTAATGCCCATGCTGGTACAGACCTTGAGTTATGGGGCTGGAGGAGGATAACGCTGAACAAGTGTGGTGACCTCACAGCATTGTCCTCCATTGAGATCTGCAAGTCCCTCCACCTTGGTGCCAATGTCTTTCCATTTCAGATCCCTGTAAAGCTATGGGGAGATTCAGGTTTTTGATGTGTGAGTGTGGCAGAAATGTGACCGTGTGTTATGTTACATGTGAAACAGTCAGAAAGGGGAACTAGACTTTTAGGGCTAGTTCACACCAGATGCAGTTGTTATGCAGTCTGTTTAGTTTGGCTGCTGCAGCCAAAATACATCACAATGCTTTTCTATGGGATTTCTGGTGCTCTATTCACACCAGTGCAGTCTGTTCCCAAGCAGTCAGAAAAAATACTGCTTGCCCTATTTTAGCTGCATCGGATCGCATCAAAAATGCTTGCAAACGCACTGGAACGCACCTGAAATGCCATTTTAAGCAAAAACAAAAGCACATCAATCGTGGTAAAATTGCAGCAAAACACATTGCACTGCAGCTGTGCAGACGCACGCAGTTTTGGTGTGAACTAGCCCACAAAGTACATCTAAGGGCTCAGTCACTCCACTCTACACTTGCAAAAATCTGTGTTCCACTTTAAAACCACTGTCAGGTTTCTTTTTTTGCTATCTGTATCTCATTCGGCAGGTTTCCCTTCATTTCCTGTCTTGTAGACTCAACAGGAAGTGAGAGGATATCTTACAAGGAAATCGCCTCTTAGTGCCCATCCACAGCACAGGCGTTTGTGTCCCATATTTGTCAGCACGGAAAAGCTCTGCACAAGAAATCCTATTGATTTCTGTAATCCCCCATCACATCTCAGCATTGTGTCATGCTGAGAAAAAAGCCAGTCACTGGAAAAAAGTACACAAGCTTATTTTTGGGGCAGATCAGCGCGATTAGGAATAGGAAAAAGGGTGACATCGCTCTGATCTCCCCAAAAAGAGGCGCATACTTACAGGCTTGTGCGAAGCTTTTCCATTATGAGCTACAAACGCCGTCGGGGTGAACGGGGGGTTAAAGAATTTTCAGGCTTACAAGTGACCCCATTGGAAGATTTCTCCTCTATTCCTGTCCTGGTTTTGGATGTACCGTCACTTTCATTCTTGGTGACCAGGACAGGTAGAGAGGTCATAATGGCAACATTTCAGGAGCGTGCAGGGTCCCTTCCGCAAGGCCACACAGTGACCACAAATTACATTCTACAATGCAACAGAAAAATTGACACAATGGATGCAGCAACATTTCTTAATGGCCGCCATAGTATCTGTCTGCCTATTATGTTCTGTATGATCCGGGAATTACACTGGGTCGCTGGTCTTAGCATTCAGCCACATCTGGCCGTACATATTTAACACTGACAACTCACGTTTGTGTTTTGTAGGGGGGCCCAATGCTGTGGATTTAGCTTTAAGCCGTGGTCTGGGGTTTCAGTGGAGTTTGATATGAAGATCGACATCTATACTTCATTTACCTGTTAGTTTTGGCATTCTAGGACCGGTGAAGACATATTGGGGGGAATTTATCAAAACTGCAACCAATCAGCTTCTCTGTCTCATTTTCAAATCTAACCTGAGCAAACTGAAGAGAGATGCTGATTGGTTGCCATGGGCAACTGCTCCAGATTCTGAATGCTCCAGTTTTGATAAATCCCCCCCTGCTGTATACTGTATATAGCCAGATCTGACCTTGCCAACTACTAGTCAAGCTTACTATCCTAACCTTACGATAAGTACAGACTGGTTCTCACTACTTCCTGATGTACCGGTTTTACATCTAAATTTGCATAAGTCTGACTTGTGTAGACAATGTAAACGTATTCTATCACCTTGGGGATTTTAGGTCCCATAGGTCCACGATTGAGTATTTAATTCTAGGTATGTGCACCATCTGGAATAGGCAACAGACAGGGCTTCTGCACGCGGACATAAAAAAAAATGAGATCCATCCAGTATTTATTTTTTTAAGCCTCTGAATGCAGCTCTATAATAGTAAATGTCGCCGTTTAGATTTGTAATGCAAAGTATTTCTTTTTTTGTTGAGAAAAAATGCCATTAAACCCTACGATTCCCCCCTCCCCCCATGCTGTGGTAAGTACTTACCTTATGTGATACCTCTTGATCCGAACATCTTCTTCCTTCCAGTAGTTTTCAGGGGTCCTTCCAGCGCTGGTTCCAGTCTCTGATCCAGCGCAGACTGCTCTTTCTTCCTGTCCTACGGGGTCTGTCCAGCGTCATGCTCATGGCTGCGTGCATTGACTTTCACTGTAGCTCTCCTCCTCTCCCGGCCGGTGATCTCCACTGTGCATGCGCCTGCACACATCCACCTGCACAACCTCTCGAGAAGCTGAGTTCTACAGCCGGGAGCGAGCGGCGCAGGCACAGGTACATTTTTACCTCTTTGGTAGCTTTTTTTTTTTAATGTTTTTGCATATATCTACTGCTTGTTAGCAGTAGATGTATGTAAAAAAAAACAAAAAAAAAACGAGACTTTAATGTCACTTTAACATGTCCTTTCCAAACTAATGGTATTGTGGACAGTTGATAACTTAACAAGAAATTAATGTATTCAAATAATACACTGTACAAATTTAAATGGAATAAACTGGCCACAGCCTTTTATTTATAACTTATTTAAAGTGACATTGAAGTCAAAAATGTTTTTCCCTCCCCCAATGTTAATGAAAGCACTTACCTTAAATTATGTTTCTTAATCCGATCTTCTTTCCTGTCCTTTTCATCTGTCCCTCCAGCGCTGCTGCGGGTCTCCCATCCAGCGCTGACTCCTCTGTCCTTGCTGGCACTTCCTGTCCCACGGTGTCTGCATGCGGGTGCAAGCGTCTATAGACTTACCTTGTGTCTCTCCTCGCGTCCTGGCCGAAAATGTGAATTGCGAATGCGCCCACCCCAAGATGCTTTGCGGCCGCCCGAGAATTTTCAAATTTTTGGACGGCACAGGTAAGTTTAAACCGCTTTTTTTTTTTACACTTGCTAGCAGTAGATCTATGCAAACACGGTAGGCTTTAATTATACTTTAAATTAGAGGTGTACCGAAACGAAGATTTTAAAACTGAAACGAAACAGAAATTAAAAAAAATGTTGGGCCGAAACCAAAAATGTTTTTTTTTCTAGCTTTTTCAAATTTTCTAAAATATTTTATTTTTATTCATTTTTTATAAACGTTTTTTTATATTTTATTTTTATTTATTTATTTTTATTAAATATTTGTATTTTTACTTTACTTTTAGGTGCTTCTGGGAAATATTAGGGGTCTAAACAGACCCCTAATATTTAAAATAGAAAAAGAGATTGAGGACACAGAGTCCTCAATCTCTTTTTCTGCCGCCCCTGTTATAAATGAACAGGAAGCCTCTATACTGAGTGTCCCTGTTCATTTATAACATGTGGATATAGTACGTTTACTATATCCACAAACATGAATGAACAGGAGGTGATGTAGATCACTCCCCATTAATTCATAATTGAGGATATAGTAAACATACTGTGTCCTCAATTATTTGAAAACACTCCGAGATCACTGAGTGTTTGTACCGCTCTCCATCCTGACAGCTGTCACAGGAGCCTGAGGGAGCGGTGCGGGGAGGAGAGATTGATCTGACAGCTGACTCCTCTGCACCACCGGCCAGCCTCCTGTGACAGCGCTGGCTGTCTTCGCCCCCACACAGCCGCTCTCAGGAGTCTGAACAGTGCAGGTAGGAGAGACGCCGGTCGCTCACAGCGCTCTCTCCCCGCAGCGCTCGGCCGCCTGTGACAGTTTCTCTCCTCCCCGCTGGGACACAGAGCAGTGCCTAGCGGGGAGGATAGAAAGCAGGGATGCACCTCTATATCGGCAAAAAATGGCACTTTCGGCATTTTGCCAAAAGTGCCATTTTTGGACGATATGTTTCGGACAATATATTGGTACATCCCTAAATTAAATGCTTATCAACCAAATTAATTAACATAATAATAATAATAAATCAATAAATGAACCTAGCTATTACAGCTCAGGCTCTAAATGTATAATCACTATAACATCCAACACTAAAACAACATAACACACAGAAACCCAGCCACTACCGCTCGGGTGAAATCAAAACAGTTATATACAAATAAGCACTCAAATGTACAAACAGGGGAAATATCTTAGGCCTTGACAAGGGAGGGGAGGAAGGGTGTGTTAGCTTTTTGAGGTCTCAACTGAAAATGAGCTAACGTCTCTTATTTTTCTGTTATAGGATAAAGGGTGCAAGATCTGACCATGGAAATAATTCTACAAACACGAGGAGCTATGTGCGATCTGAAAAGAACAGGTAAGAACAGAGGGAAGAAATGTAAAACAAAGGAATAAATATTTGTTTATAATATTTTATTTAAGTTCACTGTCACAATCCCATCACGATAGGACCTCCACATTTGCTACGGTCCTAATTCATTCTTTAACCTCCCTGGCGGTCTGATTATTTATTTATTTTCCTTTTTTGTTCTATCAAGGGGCGGAACCCGGAAGACAGATGCCCGCATCGGCCGGAGGACACAGCGGGGATCAAGGACAAGGTAAGAGACGCTACGCTGTAATCCCGAGTGTGGCTTGGGGTTACCGCTTATGGTTCTGAAAATTAACCCCGAGCCACACTCGGCTATACCGCCAAGGAGGTCAATGGGAGTGTCTGGGTTTGTTATAATCAGCTGGTGGACTTTCTGTGTTCTAATGAGGAAAGTTGCAGTGTCCGCTTCCCTTTAGTAGTAATTAACCGTTAAGGAGAATCTCACCCACAAAATGAAATTCCTATTGCAAGGGATGACAATTATAATGACAATTATACTTCTATCCTAGTGCAGACTTCTGGGAAAATCAACCAGCCAATCACAGAAGCAGGAAGTGACATTTCTGGGGGCGTTACGTACACCAGCTATGTGACCTCCAGGTCACCATATTGCCTTGAACTTTGTTTGACAGGTTTAGAACATTACAGCGGCTACAGTTTTAAATGAAAAGGTAATTTTTAATAACATTTATTTACAAAATGGATGGGCAACAATTATACTGTATATGCTATATTCATTTTTTAAAGAATTGTTTTTTTTTTTAAATAAATGCCCCAAACTAGGGCAATGCAACCATACTATGCGACAAATCACATTAAAAGTGATATGTGACACTTTTTATTAATTTTATTATTATGTCCAATAGCATGTGCCAAAATAATCAAGCACTTGCACCAATGTTCTATGTTAAAAATTGTTCTAAGCTTTACACTATTATTACAGTGGTAAGTGGTGTAAATACTGTAGTGAGGAGGGGTGGACAGCAAGAAGCAGCACTGCAGGAGGGCGAGGTGAGGCGGGTGTGTATTGGAGGATACTGCACCATTATCATGCAACAAATGTTCAAATTATCATGCAACGCGTTTGTTTATTTATTTTGCAGGAGCTAGATAAGCGTGCATATGGAACTTGCTGTATTTTTGCCTCTGCCTCTAGGAGTCGTGCCTTTGGCTTTTACAGTCTTGCAGTGCCTCATGGCACTTGTAGTTCCACAAGAGCTGGAGTGTGATGGTTGCCTACCCCTGATATAGATGGATTATCTCTACAACAAACTATGTTAACCAGAATAAATCCCAGCTACCAGTTATCACTCACCTTAGTGCCTTGTTGGATATGGGCATTACCCAAACATGTTGAGGCCAGTTGCACCTGTCATGTAACCCCACAAAAAAAATGTGTTTTTATTTCGGATCCATTCAGGTTTTTATTCCTTTCGTTTTTCGGATCCGAAATTTGATTCAGTTATTCAGATTTCGAATCCATCCAAATTTTTATTTCAGAATGAAGTCACATGACTGTGCCTGTAATGCAACACCCAACAGACAAAAAAACCCCCATCTGATTGGCCTGAAAACAATCACGAGTCCAAATTAGTTTCGTATTGATCTAAATTTGTTTCATTCGTTAAATGAGCATTCGGATTAGTTCCCATTCGGACGCCTTAGAATTCGGAAATTTGGATGCTTTTGAATGTCCGAATTTAACGGAACAGAACAAATTTTACGTGTCTACTGTCCATACCTTTGCACGTAATTCTGTCAAGTACATCAACTAACTCATACAGATTTTTCCTGAGTGTAATGAGAGTGAGAGTGACCAAAATACCTACCCAGCAAGGATGGCACCAAATGCTGATTGCCAATCACTGACTCAGCTATGGGAACTGGTAATAGGAAATAACCGCATAGAATTCTTGAGGATTAGTTTAAACATAGCTTCTGGCTATCATGGCTTATTTCAGTGACATTAAATGATAAAATAATCAGAGTTGCGCGACACTCCATGAAACCATGTTCTATAATAGCAGGCTGCTCCTTTCATGTGGTCGGACCACACATTTCTGGTGGTATAAATAATGTTATTGTTAATTCACTTGCATCACAAATATACATCACTACAGGGGATTTAGAATGTCCCAAGAAGGTATTTACAAATTCTGTTGTGCTTGAAAATAAATTTTTTAATATAAAACAAAAAAGCATTGTAGGTACATTGTAGAGCTGCAAATAGAGAACGGAATCCTTGTGTCAAATCTTTATAGCGGCCCCTTTGTATCTCATACAAACAGTTTTTGGTGTCTCCTATTGTGCACCCTTTAGGGCTCATGAACACAGATGTAAATACAGGTGTATAAAAGTTCAGCGTAAAATATACCTGACTTTTTGTCATCCAGGAACCCCAGCTGCTGTGTTTTTGTACCTAAAGGAATGTATTGACAGAATACATTGTACGAGGGTATACATGTGTAAACAACGGTACTTGCGTTTATGTGTGCACATGTATGTAGGCACAATTTTCTGAATGTGGAAGTTTTGCATTCAGGAATTTATGGCCATATAAGAATAAATGCAAGTACCAGTTGTGACGTACCGCCTGGTACCCCGACTGGGTACGTCCGTCAGAAATCAGTTTCCTCTCCGCTGAAACCCGAATCCCAGTGTCATCAGCCCAAACCTGCCTAATTATTGGACAGAACCAATATATTAGGACAGAACGCAACCCTCCTCAATCATCAGACAACACCAATGTTGAAGAGGAAATCAAGAACTGCTTTATTGAGGAAGAGCACAGAGTTTATACCTCACAGAATCAGATAAGCATTCATTGTTACATGGAACAGTCCCCTCCCCCAGACAGCTACGTGCCGCAATCGATTGTCTTAATTAGAGAAGAGCTTAATCCCATCACTGTAAACAATGGCCCCTCCAGACAGCCTGCTGCCTTTACTGAACACAGTTGTGTGTGTCTGTAATGTCGGGGGAAACATGCAGTATACCCACTCCACACATATCCTAGGAGAATGGTTCCATGTAACCCCAAGAGGTCTGAGGGGGGTCTCCATAGTTCTGGGTCCATAGTCCGTAGGAAGGAGGCTAGCCCTCAGGCTCCTCTCCAGCAGCCCCAGTGACGGTTCAATCCGTCACACCAGTGTTTATACGTGAATACCTGCGTACAACTGCAGTTATGTTCGGGTATTCTGACAGAAGCAGACACCGGCTGCCAGGGCCCATTCACACTGGATCTGTTGTGTTGCTATACAATTTTCAATGGATGATTACGGAAGGGCATCGAAAAATGAATGTGTGTGAATGGGCCAAGTTTACACTGCTCTGTTATGTTGCATTGCACTGAAACAAAAGTAGAACACGCACTTCTTTTTTCAGCGCAATGTAACGCAACAGATCCAGTACGAACTAGCCCCATTCACACCCATTCATTTCTCAGTGCCCTTCCGCTATCATCCATTGAAAATTGTATAGCAACGGATTGGAAGGAAATCGGAAGGTACAACTGCAAGTCAACTCACCCTTCGTTGACTTGCGATTTCCTTCTGATTTTGGTGTGAAAGCACCCTCAGAGTAAGATAGCCACATCAGGAGATTCATCCATTCGAACTGTTAAGCGTGAATAGAGGAATCCACGCTAAGTTGTTTTTTTATTCATCTCGGAGGCTCTGTATGGTATAGTGTATGACCAGCTTAAACTAGTATGAAACTCTCCAACTTTTTGAACTTTTTAAATCCAGATTGAACAAATATGCATTGCCCAGCAAAGTATTTCTTTACATTTTTGCCCATGCACTTACACTCATCATGTTTCTGAACAGCTCCAACTCTCTCAGCTTCCCTGAACTTCCTGTCCAGTACAAGATCACAAGGGACAGTCCCATCTACTAACTTGGAAAAGAGAGAAGGGTGCAGGGGGAGGGAAGTGTCTGTGTGTTTGTGGAGACACACGCAGCTTACTTGTACACACAAGGGTGTCTCCGTAGGACCCTGCAAGGGAAAGGATCCACCCTTAACAGGATATTAGGACCAGTGCTCAGGGGACCAACTGATTCTACTGGAAGCTAAAACTTTTGAAAATATCTTCATCTTCTTTCCTCTGCAGAAGGATACATCTGCCTATGTTCAGGCATCCTCCAGGGTCAGCATCTGCTTCCTGGACTGAGATGTTTGCTCAGTCATGACATAGTCATGTAAGTCCTGGTGCCTGTACAGCTCTGGGCTGTCTTCCTAAATGTTTGACACTGATCAGTCCCTTGCTGCAACCTGTCACCATTACAATGTTGCAGTCTGATCACTGGGAAAGAGGAGGCTGAGGGCTTATTCACACCAATTGTGGTGCATTCCAGAGCGGTAGCTGCTGAAACGCACAGCAATCGCACAATAAACTTTTCCTTCTGGGGTGGGAGGGGGCGTGGCGGTGCATTGAAGTAAATGGTACTGCAGCCACGCCCATAGTGCGATCGGACGTGTGTCAAAACATTGCCCAAGTTTACACTTTCTGCACGAGCCTTTCTTAACCTTTTTACCCCAGAGGGAAGCTTGAAAAAACCATGTGGTATCAGGGAGCCCCTACCAAAACCAATTCATCAGGGATTAGTGGGATGGTCAGTGGGAGGAATACCTCTTACATTGGTGGTGAGTGGGAAGAATACCATCCTTACTGTGGTGAATGCCACCCTTACAGACAGCTAAAAAAGATCTGCCTAATGGCATTGGACCCGGAAATTTGCAGACACCATCAGATTGGAGGTCAACCAGTGACAGTTTAAGGAACCTCAACAACCTCTGGAGGAACCTTAGTTAATAAAGGCTGTTCTGAGTCCTCTATAGTAGTTTGCTTGGCTTCAAACCTTTCCTGTATTATATTTAGCAATAAAACCCCAGAGGTGCCCACATCACAAAGATGATTGTTGTCTATAGTGATTGTTAGAATCTGCAGTTATTGACACAGGATGGCACATCGGATTGCATATCAAATAATAACAACATAATATTTAAATTAAGACACACACATAGTATATGTCTTATGACGTGTTAAAAAAATTGATCAAAGATTTAAATAATAATACATCTGTTTAACCATAGCCTAGCTAGACAGCTCAGACCAATAAAATTCAAAACCAAATGAAAGAAAATAACCTATTTATCGAGCTGTACGGTGGATGATAATGCCCCCTCAACAAGACTGCAGCAAAAGAAAGGAACTAGGGAAGGGGAAAAAAGGAAATTGCTGAAGATGGCAGAAGGTCCTTCCTCTTTGGCTGCTTTGCTGAAATGCGCAATGGTAGGTGTTCATCAGTAGAGAGTAACAATCCAAACTCTGCATGAGGATAGCCATGCCTAATTACTGGCTAAAAGTGGGAACCAATTCAAAAAAAGTTGCTGTGCAGGAGAAAACCTATTAAGGATATAAAGCAAAGAGAATTATAGGAACCCAGTATCATACCACCCAACTGTCCCTCATTTGGAGGCACTGTCCCTTATTTAGAACCAAATCACTATGTCCCTCTTTTAGGTCTCAAGTGCAGATATCTATGAGAAATGATTATGTAACTACCAGAAATGCTATTCTGCACTAAAACCTTCATCCTATCTCTTTATTATCTAGTTTGCTATTTTAAAAAGCCAGTATAAAAATTAGTAATGATGGTAAGAAAAACTATTTTTGACATACAAATTCCTAAAACTCCATATAACAGGGGTCTGGCAGGGGGTGTCCATTGCCTAAATACATTGTGCTGGAAGGTGTCCCCCTTTCTCTTCTTAGAAAGTTGGGAGGTATGATGTACTATCCCATAGGGTCCCATTCTGGGGATCCTAGATACAAGTAAAAGAATATAGGACAAGTCTAGCAGTAATCAAAGTATCGTAAAAAAAAAAAAAATCACAATTCCATTTCGCATAATAAACCATTGTTTCTTGTACACACTGCGGCTGGCAGTCAAGAGCATTTGGACAGAGCACAGTTTTTAAAGCTTTGCAAATATGCGTAAAACCAATCTGGGCCGTGAAGCTTGAATGGATTAATCCATTCTATACAGATTTAGGCAGAGTACACACAGACACTTAATGGGGACTCAGCATGCATTTCTAACACTTGTGAAATGCTCCCTGGCCCCAGTATACTAATATGGGTTGAGCTGAGTTGTTGAGTACAAATGAGGGTTCGACAATATATTTATGATGTTCAGCACAGGTTGAAGCATTTTATTTTGCAACCCTTGTTCCTGGCAACAGCTCCCCCAGACAGGTCCCCCTGCTGAGAAGAGGGCTGACCACATTCCTAGTGTCTTGCTTTTTATAGGAGGACCATCTGTGTGTTATCATCCAGCAAGTGTGTATACAAACACTAATAGTGCTTATAGGTGAAAAGGAGCTATATATATATATATATATCTGTAACATCCTGCAAAGTGGTGATTTATAGACAAGACATCACACACAGGAAAGGGATTTTAAGACAAACTCCAACTTTATTTGTATTTTGTATAGATGAAAAAGGGACAGAATCTCTTCCAGGTTTTTATTGCTGTCAGCGTACCTACTAAGGAGCTTTCCCTTTACTTCTCCAGGTGATTTGCTGCATTGTGGGGGTACAGGGATTTTGTAATTTCTTCCCCTATACTCAGAGGTCCTGGGCATTTGTCAAGCAGGCTGGTGTCTGCCAGGATCTTTAACATCCCTCCTGAAAAATGAACCTACATTTTTCCAGTATGGGCAGGTAAAGGTTCACTAGTCACATGCACCAAGACTAAAAGGCTTTATTGGGATACTTAATTGTCTGAAAAAGTTACATTAATTGCTCCAATGTATCTTTTCTTTTCAGGAAATAAAGTTAATTTGAAGGTTTTGTCTTCCAGTATGCTTGTGGACATGATGATTGGATCTGATGAGTAGAAGGAAATATAATCAGGTAAAACTTGTCTTTCAACATTCAGCTATTGCAGTTGGTATACCTGTTTATTCAGCAAACTTTATTTTAACATTCAAGTTCCAACTGTTGCACAAGCTGAAGATATATACTATTGAATGTAGTACCCGGTCATCAAAGTAAATTTTCTAGAAAGAGTCATAAATGAGTTGGTAATCAGGAGTGTAACTGTAGATCATGGGTCCCCTAAGCAAAATTTTGATGGGGCCCCTCGGCAACCTTCCTACTGTCAATGATATTAAAGTCAGGTTGCAGGAGAGCTGTCTGCATTGTCTCCTCCTGTACATCTGATATCAGCTCTTCTTGATTGGAAATGTTACAGGGATACAGGGTCAATGTTAAGAGCAATTTTGGCAATCCCTAATGGGGCCGCCTTCCATCCCCAGGCTCCATAACAGATGCGTGGACTGCTATGGCTATTTTTAAGCCACTGTCAGTAACTCTCGTTTTAAAATATATTTGATAATTATTATGATGATTGCTGCAACCCACTACTGTTTTCTCTATCTTGGATCATCTATGTATTCAACCAATTTACACATCCATTCTTGGCAAGCTCCCGTTGGAGCTGCTGCAGGTACCAGTGGAGGCCCCATGGAGACTTAGCACCCCATGCTTCTTCCAACTGGCTTTGGGCAAGTTTGATGTTGGCAATTACACTTATGTGCTATAAATAAACATTTTCTCTGGGCTAGAATCCCTTTCTGTAGCCGTATCAGTGTCTAAGAAAAAGTACATCCACTGGATTAAAAATAAATGTCACAGCACTCCCTGTGACAGCTGGAAGCATTGGAATGTTCCTCAGCGTTCTCCTGTCTATACACAGCGTAAAGAACGTGATGATTTATGGGACCTTAGACCAGTGCAGAGGAAGGGGAGAGAGGCTTGAAGGACCGGTCAAAGATCAAGGCAGCTCAGCGGTTCAGGTGAGTATAACTTTTTTAACCCAGGCAAAAAGCAGCAGTTAACCCTCGCATTGCAGGGGTAGCCCCACTGCAAGGGTCAATAAAATGTTGTCCTAGAGTTCTTCTTTAATTAAATTACTGCTTGCCTAAAAATTGCTCAATTTTCAAAGCAAAAGTTCTCTATTCTGAATATTCCACTGGAATGCAAGGAGGGTGGGGAGGGTGATGTTTATGATAATTAACCCTGTCTGTACTGTGCTAGTACATCTCATCAGTTGCAAACTAGATTTGAACACCACCTGTCCTAACAAAAGGTTAAAGTTCTTGAATCTTCTTCTTTCATTGTATGTTAATGAGGGATAACCCAGTCTTTCCTCGTTCTGAGGACAGTCAGAGTTTCCTGTTACTGATACTGAGAGAGAAGCTTACAAAAGTCTGCTAAATGGAGATATCTAAAAAAATGTTTTAGGTATGCTATGTTAATAGGAACACATAACAAATATACAGTGCCTGCAAAAGTGGAATTACACTTTAGAGCTGAACGCTAGTTTCGCAACTAAGGGCCTTTTTATAGATCTTTCCCCCTATATACAATTTATTGTGTCGGATAAATTTTTCGAGTAGCTAAAGTCCAGTTCATATGGTCTCTGGCACCCAGCTGTCCTTTTTAAACTATGTCTATAAAGAAAATAATGGCAGTAGAAAATCCCTATTCAGTGATGTAATGCTGTTTGATGCAACATCCCCTGTAGATCTAGAGTAAAGGTTGCATATTTTTTACCCTTGGACCCCTAACTTAGTGGCTCATAAATACAGGTGGTCAGAGGTACAGGACAAGGACAAGTGATAGCCGGTTCATGCAGCCAACTGGAGCCTGTTTTCTTGGAAGCAATGGGTATAGGAAAAATCTGAAGATCTAATGCTGTTATTCTTCTTTACATTTATTTACTTTGCATTGTGTCATAATACAGCTTTAAACTCCAGTTAAAGGTAAACATTATTAGTCATGCTGCAGCATATGTCATTCGATCTATATTTCTATATTTGGATGTTCAAGGCTTATCTAATACCCCAAGAACGCTAAGCAATAAATGACTCCTGATACTGTTGTTTTACTGTTGGTTTTGGTGTTTATCACTCTGCTAAACACCAAAACCAAAGCAATGAAGGTGCAGAAAATGCATTAGATATGGAGTAATCACTACTGTGTATGGCATGATTTACTAATGGCAATACTTGTACTCTTAATTAAATTAAAGTTTGCTTCAGATATGGGCCTGAGATCCTGTTTTTCATAATCCCTTGAACATGACTGAATGTTTTTGGTGAGCAGAGGTTAACCCAACATGGAATTCCATGCAAAAGGATAAAAAGATGTCAGCAATAGCCATCTTGTGATTTAGGTCAAATATGGTCTGCCTTCCTCAACAGTGTCGGAAAAAAAGGTGCAGAGGGTACAGTAGGTGGCCCGGTATGGCAGGGTGAGGGCGCTCGCTCCCCCCCCTTTCCTGCCCTGCCAGGCCTGTGCTCTGATCAAGGGTCTGGTTGGTAATTTTAGGGGGGACCCCACGTCTCCCCCCCCCCATTTTTGGGGGGGGGAGACGTGGGGTCCCCCCTACCAGACCTAAAGGGCCTGGTATGACTTTTGGGGGGAACCCCACGCTTTTTAAAAATTTTTAAATGGGGTCCCTTCTAACTTTACTACCAGACCTAAAGGGTCTGGAATGGTTTGGGAGGTGGACCCCACGCTGGTTTCTTTTTTTTTTATCTCTCTCTTCTTTCATTTTTTTTAATTATTTTCATAACTTTTTTTTATTTTTCTATTTTTTTACATTTATTTAAATCATTTTTAAACTTTTTTTAACATTTGTTTACTTTTTTTTGTATTCTGCTTGTTACCTCGGAGGTAGCGAGCAGAATAGCCGAGCTGAATGTCGCTCGTCGGCATTTTGGCTATTCACTCATTCCATTTTGGCCCCTATGAGAATAGGGGAGAACGGCAGCGAATGAACTGCCGGAGCTTCGGCTCAGCCGATCCAGATGTTGGACCTGTGGTCAGGTGCAATGCTTTAGCCAATCAGGGCTTCACAATACGCCGAACACACGAACTGCCAAGGTTCGAGCCAAACTCATGCTCGACTCAAACATCGAGCCCATCACTAATCTTACCTGAACTAACTGGAGAAGCTGATTGGTTGCCCTGGGCAACTGCTCCATATTTTGTCTGCTCCAGTTTTGATAAATTCCCCTCAAGGTTTCATTCCATTTGGGGACAGTGGGCAGAGCTACGTTACACCCGTTGCATTACACCCCACCGAATGCACATCCAGGACCACTGGTGTATTGTGCCCAATATACAGTAGGCCATTTTATAGGCTAATATTAAAGAGCCATTTATTCCAAATTGCATGCAGCTGTTTGAGACTTTTTGGCCATCATCAGTGTTTGGAAACCATTACTTATTTGGAGTAGGATTTGGGATCCAACGAGACAGTTTACCCATGCAAGTAACGGTGAGAAGGGACTAAAGGACTTAAAAATCCCCCAACTGTAATAAGTGCATGGCAAAGTAAAGCCTTCTTAACATGAGACATGTGAATACCTTCTGATATAAGAAAGTTTTGAATCATCAGACTCTGGGCTGCAGCAATTTTTTTCCTATTTATTAAATAGTAGTTACATAGTTACATAACTAGCCAGGTTGAAAAAAGACACATCGAGTTCAACCTATAGAGACATCAGGGGTCACCTCTGACATGATTCAAGCTGAAAAGTGCTTTTCAGTACATAGCAAAGGTGGCCCCTGCCCAGAGCGCAATGATTCATGACGCAAATCTTGGTGATCATTAAAAATCTATAAGCATCCTCCACAAGCAGTCCTGTCTTGCATAGATCAGTTTGCTAAGTCCTGGTCATAACACTCGTATAACAGGGAGTTCAAATCTTGACTCAAACGAAGCTCTTCTGGCAAGCCATCTTACTCAGCATGAGCTTTTGAATACTCTTCATCAGTCATTCTTTAATAGGGTACACTCTACAATTTAAAAGGCACACTCCAATTACAACAAGAGTACTCATATATTGTATCTTACTTGCAAAATTGAACATGTGTGAACATTGAACATGTGTGAACATCATCAATATAGTTTAGGGCTCCTGGCAGATATAAAATAACACAGTTATGGATTGATTTAAAAAAAATCAACTCTATTTTTCACACAGTTGGAAAATCCGTCTTGAAAACAGCTTCTTGTAAACATCTTCACAGTAGAACTGAAATTTAAGTAAGAAGGAGCAGCAGCACTATAAGCCAGTCATTGATCTACAGCATTAAACAGTGCTGCTTATCTAACACAGGGAGCTTCCAAACAGAAGGACAAAGCAAAGAAAAGATGTCACCAGTCTGTTGTTGCTCCTTCGTTGTCCAGTCATAAGCTGGGACAGGTCGGAAACCTTGATCTGGTTCTTAATTTCTGTGCAATTTTCAGAGAGGTCAATAGGAAAGCAGAACATGGCTCTGCTGTCTGGCAGACTGCATGGATCTGAAGAATTGAATGAAATAAGAAATATTTTGTCAGATAAGACGGATCATATATATTTATTTCAGCTGCGTATTTGCCTGCAAGTCAGCGTCATGCTGCATGAACGTATCTTTGAACCTGTATATTATGAACATTCCAGATTGACTATTGAGATCCCTTTATTTTCTATGGTAATTATAGTCATTACAGCCTCCCTCCACAGGAGCACAAACTCACTTTTCCCTTAACTTTCTTGCTGCTCCAGTTGGCTGCTGGGATTAAAGAGAAATGGTTCTTCTAGGTATAGGGAACATGTGGCTCACTCTCTTTCTTCCCACATTATAGTGCTGGAGCTTGGTAATTAGCTGTTGTCACATAGAGGCAGAAAGAGTGCAAGCACAATGTCACTAATGCTGGCTTGGTAGGGGGCAGGGGGATAAGGAGAGTTAAGTAAAGTGGTAATTAAGTAAACCTGTTATTTTTGCCTTCATGAACAAAGGACAGGTTCCCTTTTATATAATAAAACAAGCCTCGAAGTAAATATAATAATAAAACAAACCTTCTATGCAGTTATCTACTAAAATGATTATGTATATTTTAAAATTCCAAATGTAACTGGCTGAAATCTTTGTCTTGTGTGCACTAACGCATACCAAAATCAGCTGTAAGGGTCAGTTCACACCATTTGGCTGAAATAACGTGCAGCATTGCTTATTACATATGTGCTGAGCTGCAATCCCATTCATTGTGAAAAGCACCCCAATGTACCTTCAAAACGGATGTGTGCTGCAACACAACACAGAGCTAATTATCTTATTTGTGTATCACTGGGCTGTAGATCTGCAGATTGTCTCTGAATTGGTGCTGACACTGTCCTACCTTGTGGAGGGTGGCTACCTTTGTTCCCCATGCTCCCTGTGTGTGTGGACTACAATCTCAGTACAAATTAGCTAGCTAAACCTGAGATTGTAGTCCATCACGGGAGCGAGCTTGGAGCGGTGGCTACCTTACAACACATACCGGGAGCATTGGCAACAAAAGTAACCACCCTCCAGAAGGAAGGACAGTGTCAGCACCAATTCAGAGATGATTTGAGGATCTACAGATGAATGATGTACAAATCAGTTATATTGTTGTTAAGAGTTAAGGTACTTGAATGCATTTTTAATATTTATCTCCTGAGTTTAGTGTAACTTTACCCTGTTGACCCTGCCAGTAGATCCATTGATTTCCAAATGAGAAATAACACCTTGCGCCAAACTCTGTGTAGCTGCAAGCACTATAAGAAGTGTTACCCTCTAAATGTATCAAACTATAATAATGAATGTGCTGCGCTTCAGCTAGAACAGTCAAATAAATAAATAAACAAATCTCTATAATAAATATGTGCTAAACAATACATGCAGTCAATAAATATCCCTCTGGAAAGGTCAATCATATATTCCGTGTTCAGATGTGCACAAATGTGTAATCACACATATAAAGTGCTCAAGATTTGTCCCAAAGTGCACCACACTATTTATCCTTCCACAGTGAAAGTTCTTTATACTGTACAAGATCCATACACCAATTCCAATTATCACCCAGGTGCTCAGCTCTCTTAGTGGGCCACTCACCTTATCCATTGATTTCCACTTTCTTTAAAACAGTGGCAACTCTGTTCATTATGCAGTGAAATCACTATGGCATTGTTACCCTGTAGATAGGGTAGTTTTAGATGGACATGGAGTTTTAGTCTGACTCAAGAGACAAACAAGTAAAGGCTAATTTCAGATAATACTTTAAAAAAAAATAGTTAACAGCTAAAAGTTAAAACAGCTAAAACAGTTAAAAGTGAAAAAGTTTCTACTTTCGATAAAAGATTTGAACCATATGAATAAAATATGACCGTTGTCGGCAACTCCAGCAATGTTATAGTTTGTCAACTCCTGAAACTGACTCTTTTGCTGAACAGCTCAATCTGCATGTAAATGTGGAGAAATATATAGATACAATTATAAAAAAAGAATATATTGTATACTATTATTACATGCATTTATCACATACAGTTACCAGAATACAAGATTTTTTCACCATAGTGGGTATTTAATTCCTTCCATTGATGAAAAAATCCCAGCAATATGTGTTTTAGATATTCTCCTTTTTTGGGGGTATTGCTGGCATCAAAGCACACTGTGCAACTCTTGCACCAGTTTGAATTCCATAAGACTGGTTTGTTATTGCTATAAGCATTGTTCTGTTTACACATACAGATTATTTTAAAAGCACTGCACAATATTTACTCACCAGTACAACTTAGAGGAATGCTGAATAAAAACAAATACTAAAATACCATTCCGTTTATTTCCTTAACCAAATCTTCAAAGGCTTCTTTATGCATAGCTTGTTTGTAATTTAAGACGTCGTCTCCTGAAAGGGCCAGAGATTGTGCAGTAATGCATTGCAGGCGCCATACCACAAGAAGACATGTGTTTTCATATAATTTCAGCTACAGGTAACTGTTGGTTGTAACATGAAATCACATTCACATATGTGGGTTGCTTTTTAAAGCATTCTCTTACTGATGGCTGTCTTACACGAGTACTTTTTTAAGCACTGAGCTCCAAGTTATATTCTCAGAATGAAAGCAGATTTATATAATTATCCTAAAGTAAAATAAATAACCGTGATGTAAATCTTTGTTTTTCTGTTACTATATATTATTTTGCAGACAGGATTGTTTTCTCCATCTATCCTTTCCCCTGTTGCTACGAAGGGCATGACTTGAGTCCACAAGCTTGACCCATCTTACCTAAACAGTGGCAGGTCATTTGTGCCTCTGACTCCTTTAGTCATATGTGAGCATAAAAACACCACCTATTACCATGAGCAACATACAAACAGGCCACTTAGTATCTGAATTCACTCAACAGCTCTAGAAACCATTTATACATTTAAAGGAGAACTATGGGGTCAGGGCTTTTCCCCATAGTTCTCCTTAGGGTAACGGGAGGACACAAACTAGCGTCCTCCCATTACCCTAAGCTCATTATACCGCAAGCTACTGCTCGCGGTATACTGAGACGCCGCAGCCGGAGCGGATCCCGACATCGATGTTGAGATCCGCCCAGCTGCGTGAGTGACAGCTGGCTCTGCCTATCTAGAGGCAGAGCCAGCTGTACCCGCCCCCTCCCCTGTCAGAGCCGTGACAGGATCGAGAGGTGAGCGAACGCCGGTATATGTTCGCTCACCTCTCGATCTACTGAGTCGACCTGTGACAGTCTCATTGTCACAGGTCGGCTAGAACTATGAGGTGAGTGAAAAGCACTGACCTCATAGTTCTACTTTAAATATTCTGTTAGTGTATACAACCTCCCCACAAATAATAGTCTCTGCAGCTTTTAATACACAATTATTTTCAGATGACATAGCGGTCTAAATGACAGTTCACAAACATTAAAAGGTTACTGGCAAAAGAAGTCATATCTGAGAACATCCAACTAAAATCCTGTGTCTATTCCAGAAATTTGTTTCATAAACCAAAAGCACCAAAAGCAATGGAATGTTAATGGAAGGTACGTATAGATTACTTGCCGTATAGATGTTGCCAGAACCCCCCCAAAAAAGGCACAGTAATTCTTGTAAGTATCAAACATATACCAAGAAAATCCAGAATTTCTAGCTGGAGCAACAGCTGTGTAGTTTGGATAAACATTGGCTTATCACAATTGCTTATTGATCCATACCTAACATTCAGAAATGCTAGCCCTAAAAATAGGTTTGGAGTCACTAAGTGTTGCCATATGAAGAGCACATGCTGGTGAGAAAAGGTGTACATGAGATTTTCAAATCCAACACATATACAACATTTACAGACAAATTCTGTGAGAAAACTGACCCCTCCAGAGCAACAGAAACAAGCTTAATGGAGCACTCTGGATTGAGGGCCCATTCACACAACATCCAGATCATCTCCAGACCAGACCAGATTGTTTCAGGACCCAAAATGCATCCTAACCTATCCCTATGCTATTTCTGGCCTCTGTTCACACCAGCGCAGTTCGTTCCAGACCAGACCAGAAAAATATTGCCTGTCTCATTTTGTCTGGTCTGGAATGCACTGGAACTGCGGCAGGTTCACATGATCTGGTCCGGAAAATGGTGTGAACATGCCCTTAGGGGTTGTTCACACCTTCTCCAGACCAGGTTTGGATTTGTTTCTGCAAATGAGTGTATGCGTGTTTTTGATGCATTTTGTATGTGTTTTTGATGCATCCCTGTGCATTTTTTTGTCAATTGGTTTTGCTTGGGTTTCAAGTGTGTTCCAGTGTGTTCTGGTGCGTTTGCATGAGCTTGCAAAAAATTACATGCGTTTTTGTGTATTCAAGGCCAGAAAAAATGCAGCGTGCTCTGCTTTTTTAAAAAGTACTGGAACCAAATGCAATGGTGTAAACTAGCTTCATAAAAAACATTGGAATTACTGTGTGTGCATTTTTGGTGCAGATAAAAAATGCCCTGGTCTGGAGATGGTGTGAACAAGCCTTAAAGGGGTACCCTGTCCATTCCGCCGGTCAGCGCTGGCGGATCGGAGCAGGGAATCCAGCCCCTCCCCTGTCACGGCAGAGAGCCGTGACAGGATCGAGAGGTGAGCGAACGCCGGTATATGTTCGCTCACCTCTCGATCTACTGAGTCGACCTGTGACAGTCTCATTGTCACAGGTCGGCTAGAACTATGAGGTGAGTGAAAAGCACTGACCTCATAGTTCTACTTTAAATATTCTGTTAGTGTATACAACCTCCCCACAAATAATAGTCTCTGCAGCTTTTAATACACAATTATTTTCAGATGACATAGCGGTCTAAATGACAGTTCACAAACATTAAAAGGTTACTGGCAAAAGAAGTCATATCTGAGAACATCCAACTAAAATCCTGTGTCTATTCCAGAAATTTGTTTCATAAACCAAAAGCACCAAAAGCAATGGAATGTTAATGGAAGGTACGTATAGATTACTTGCCGTATAGATGTTGCCAGAACCCCCCCAAAAAAGGCACAGTAATTCTTGTAAGTATCAAACATATACCAAGAAAATCCAGAATTTCTAGCTGGAGCAACAGCTGTGTAGTTTGGATAAACATTGGCTTATCACAATTGCTTATTGATCCATACCTAACATTCAGAAATGCTAGCCCTAAAAATAGGTTTGGAGTCACTAAGTGTTGCCATATGAAGAGCACATGCTGGTGAGAAAAGGTGTACATGAGATTTTCAAATCCAACACATATACAACATTTACAGACAAATTCTGTGAGAAAACTGACCCCTCCAGAGCAACAGAAACAAGCTTAATGGAGCACTCTGGATTGAGGGCCCATTCACACAACATCCAGATCATCTCCAGACCAGACCAGATTGTTTCAGGACCCAAAATGCATCCTAACCTATCCCTATGCTATTTCTGGCCTCTGTTCACACCAGCGCAGTTCGTTCCAGACCAGACCAGAAAAATATTGCCTGTCTCATTTTGTCTGGTCTGGAATGCACTGGAACTGCGGCAGGTTCACATGATCTGGTCCGGAAAATGGTGTGAACATGCCCTTAGGGGTTGTTCACACCTTCTCCAGACCAGGTTTGGATTTGTTTCTGCAAATGAGTGTATGCGTGTTTTTGATGCATTTTGTATGTGTTTTTGATGCATCCCTGTGCATTTTTTTGTCAATTGGTTTTGCTTGGGTTTCAAGTGTGTTCCAGTGTGTTCTGGTGCGTTTGCATGAGCTTGCAAAAAATTACATGCGTTTTTGTGTATTCAAGGCCAGAAAAAATGCAGCGTGCTCTGCTTTTTTAAAAAGTACTGGAACCAAATGCAATGGTGTAAACTAGCTTCATAAAAAACATTGGAATTACTGTGTGTGCATTTTTGGTGCAGATAAAAAATGCCCTGGTCTGGAGATGGTGTGAACAAGCCTTAAAGGGGTCTTAAAGGAGAATTATGAGATGAGTGATTTCCACTCACCTCATAGTTCTAGCCGACCTGTGACAATGAGACTGTCACAGGTCGGCTCAGTAGATCGGGAGGTGTGGGAACACATACCAGGTTCGCTCACCTCTCGATCCTGTCACGGCTCTCTGCCGTGTCAGGGGAAGGGGCTGGATTCCCCTCTCCCCGCTCTGATCTGCCAGCGCTGGCTGGCAGAACGGACTGAGGAGGGGGCGGGTACAGCTGGCTCTGCCTCTAGATAGGCAGAGCCAGCTGTCACTCACGCAGCTGGGCGGATCCCGTCATCTACGTCGGGATCCGCTCCGGCTGCGGCGTCTCAGTATACCGCGAGCTGTAGCTCGCGGTATACTGAGCTTAGGGTAACGGGAGGAGGCTAGTTTGTGTCCTCCCGTTACCCTAAGGAGAACTATGGGGAAAAACACTGACCCCATAGTTCTCCTTTTATTATATGAGCTGTTGGTGCATTGTTGGATCAACATGTTTGTTGTAACCAGGTCTAGAAGCTTTTATGCAAACATTGGTAAAACAGCAGTACTACAGTGATGCATTTTGCACTTTATTGCTTACTCCTGCCTACAGGACTTCTTGTTGGCTAGTAGAGCCACTCATCACAGCAATGAGCTGTAGAAGATGTAAAGAGAGCCAGCCAACTCAGTGAAAACCTAGGGGATTGAAAGCATATTTAAACCCAAAAACTAAAATGGAATGCATTGCAGCTTACCAGTTCTGAAATGTGGTGGCTGCATTAGCTTTCTTTCTTCAGGCGAAAACCAAATTAATGGTAGTGTTCATTTAACATTTACAAATGTTTTTGTTAAAGCGGACCTAAAGTCACTAGATATAATTGTTTTTTTTAACCCACTGCTCTAACACCTAACCTGCAGGCAAAGAGTTACATACACTAACCTAACACCTTGTACTAGGTCTGAATTGGCTGCGTGTCTTATTTCTAGGCAAGAATGGTGAGTCCCTTAAGCATATCATCATCCAGAGCCTTACCACGTCCTCAGAGATTACATCTGAACACAGTTTCTGGATGACGATGTGATTCCCAGGCTGTAGCTTGTACAAGACTTACTGTATTGCCAAAATAAGCCTGGTTCGGGTAAGTATTAGAAATGCCCGTCTTTTAAGTTATCTGTGAAGAGTGGGGGGGAAAAAAAAAAGCAGAAATGTATGGTGTCTTTAGGTCAACTTTAATAATATTGGATAATGTCCTGTCCTAATTAAAGTGAATCCATGGACCAGACTTTTTTTTTTAAGTTTTGGAAACAGTATGCAGTGGTTGAAACCCCTGCCAGTTTTTATGTGTGTTCTTAAAGTGATTTCCTATAAATAGGCTGCACTCAATGTTCTGATTGAAGGATGTCAGGTGGGAGACAGGGCCACTGACAGAGTGAATTTTGGCTTGTTCATCAAGAACCAGCTGGAATTTACTCAATGTATGGTCAGCTTTAGACAGCCGTCGTTGGAAGAGGTATACCCATTGGAAGAGGTGCCCCCAATTGAAAAGTTTCCCATCACTTTCTGTCCCTCTGTAAATGGTTGCCAGAGAAAATAAAGGGGATGAATCCCCCAAGTAAGACCACAGACAGCACAGATGCCAACAGTGGCTCTAACCCTTCCCTACTTTATCCAAAACGAAAAAAAACATTTGAGCTATAGATACAATTTACAATTCACAGCATTTCCTTTTCTTGCTGTTGTTCTGGCTCTCCTGTGTTCCAATATTCAAGACATTTCGTTACTAAAAGTTGCACACAGAACATAAGGAAAAAAGTACACAACTTAAGCTAATGTTTGCTGAGCAGCAACACCTGACAGAACCCTTCTATGGGAGAAGCAGAAGAACAGGTTTATGGTGAGCACTGCCTTGTAAAGCAAATAAAGATTACAGCAGCTGAGAGGCACGTATTGACTTTTGCAAGCGATGTATGCTGTTCTGTTAAAGGATGAAACCCCTATGGCTCAATTAAGTACATGAATGGCTTGATCTAAAGCCATTACTACATGCAGTGTGAAATGGATGAGTAAAACAAACCTTTCTGTGGACTACCTAGAGGCCCTGCAGGTCAGCAACATGCTGATGACTGCTGCAGTGGAGAGGTATCTTCAAAGAGCTCGAGAAAAGCTGATCTCAGGGTACTTGTTATCTAAACCCTCTGGTAGCACATACGTATTGAAACCAATATATTTTATTCTGTTTACTGCTATTGTCAGCAGTTTTTCTTAGCCGTCTTAGTACACAATATACTGAGATATGTATTTTTTTCACCTTTGAGAGTTCCTCTGCTGTGCTGCATTACTATAAGAAGATAAACATAAAAAGTAAGAAATAAGGTAAAGGTAAGATGTTTATTACACTCAAATAAAAGGTTCCTTTGCTGCTTTTTTTTCAATTCACAGTCAAAATGGGTCTATTTTTAAACAATTTGCCCTGTAGCTCTTTGTGAAGATTGCTTCTGTGGGAATGGAAGCAAAAATTAAAATTTCCAGTATATTTTTTTTCCATGTTGAATGTATTATGCAGAAAATACCACATTAAGACCACTAGATGGAGCTGAGGAGCATGGGAAATAAATATTTATTTCTTATCTTTTTTAAGCTACACTAAACTCAGGTGTTAAACCTTAAAAATGCATTCAAGTACCTTAAATATTAACTAATATGTATCTTATTTGTGAATCGCTCAGCTGTAGAGCCTCAAAGCAACTCCGAATTCCTGCTGACACTGTCCTTCCTTCTGGAGAGTGGCTACTTTTGTTCCCCTGTGTGTGTTGTTTAGTAGCAACTGGTCCAAGCTTGCTCCCGTGATGGACTACAATCTCACATTTAGTTAACTCATTTGTAATAAAATTATAGTCTATCACGGGAGCGAGCTTGGAGCAGTGGCTACTTTACAACACATACCGGGACCATGGGGAACAAAAGTAGCCACCCTCCAGAAGGAAGGACAGTGTCAGCACCAATTCAGAGATGATTTGAGGATCTACAGCCGAATGATACACAAATAAGCTACATTGTTGTTGTTATTTAAGGTTAGGGATGTCACAATACCATTTTTTTAAGACCAAGTACAAGTACTGTCCCTCAGGTTCTCAGGTACTCATCGATACCAATTACCAATACTATTTCTTAAAAGGACATGTGACATTTTTTTCTAAAAAAATACAGACTAATTATTTTAGGGCAGTTTCTCATCAGGGCTACGTTTGCGTCTCACCAGGCTGCGTACCGATGTCACCGGGGCTGCATTTGCATCTTGCCAGAGGAGTGTACAGATGTCACGAGGCTGCTTGTGGGGTTCTGTTGAGATCTCTCAGCCCAGCGGGAGCTGGGCTGAAAGATCAGATGTCGGGCTGAACGATTGAGTGCCATTCTTATGCCCTATGTATTTAAAGTATATAATCAAATGTGATCTTGTTATGCTCCTGAGCCTCATCTTATAACCATAATGTAGTATTTTCCGAATAATACATTCAACCGGAAAAAATACATACAAAGAACGTTCGTTTCTTTGCCTCCCATCGCAAAGAACAAACATTCACAGAGAGAATGGGTCTGCAAATTGTTTATAAATAGACCCTATAATGATGTCATCAATAAATATAACAATCGTCTTGATGAAAGGATTATATCCTAGAAAGTAAATGTACTAAAAGATCATTTTGATCTGCAAATGAACATCATCATCAAAAAAGGATGATCTGTTCTAGAGGCTAAAGTAGCTAAAATTGAATTTTCTTTGATGTGATTAACAGTTTAAGGGTGCCCACACACCTTACGATAATCGTACGATAATTGCGGGAAATCCCGCGATCGTACGATTATCGTAAGGTGTGTGGAAGCCGTGCGACCTCTACTACTGTAAGGTCGCACGACTTTAAACTTACGGACATGTTCGAAACCCGCCGAGCATCGTACGATGTTCGGCGGGTTTGTGGCATGTCCGTACGATAACAGCCATACAGGCCGGTGTGCGCAAGCGCACACTGCCCGTTCGGCATTGCGGTCATCGGAAGCCCGCCCCTCAGGGGGCGTGGCTTGCGATCATCGCAAGTACGATCTGCCTATGCAAGATAGGCAGATCGTACGTTTTTTTAAGTACCTTACAACCATCGCAAGACAAAAGTCTTGCGATGGTTGTAAGGTGTGTGCCCAGCCTTACTTTAGCAACAGATCATTTTAAATGACCAAATCTATGTTAGATCATTTGCTTGTTATTATGTTGGCCAAGCATGCATAAAGTTATATGTTTAGTCTGGCTGACAATAACTGATTAAATGTATGAAACAATGATTCACCATATAGGGTCCATTTGCCTATATCAGTCCAGAGGGAGTCCTGGAGGCGAGTATTTTGAATGTAAAAGTTTGGTAAAAGTAAATAACGATGGAAAGTAATTGTTTCAGAATCCATGGATTGTTCCATACAGCCCTAATGGATGTCCAATCCATTCCCTATTTTTCTATTTAGTAGTAGTGCAGAATTGTCATGCCCTTTCAACCATGCTATGAGCAGGCTTGGGCAGTGTTGCACTGCAGTACAGTAAAATGTAAAAAAAATGCAGCTTGCATGCTAAACAGCATGGATGAACACATCTCCTGCTGGGCTATTGTATTCTGTGTGCCACTGTCAGATTACCCGAACAGTGATGGCAGCTGATTGTTCGCCGTACATTTTTACAACTGTGTCCTTCCATTTTCTGATTGAAGGATGCCGAACAGAAGTGTGATGACAGGGTCACCCACTGATTGTTGAAAGTGCCTGCTGCCCACCATACAGCGTTGTGACCAGTGTAGATAAGATAGGTGCTCGTAGTGACCACCACAGATGGTGCCATGAAGAACCTCAGAGATGTGAAAATAGGTCACCAGCACACACATTTTTTTAAAATTGCAAATAACATCACATAGATGAAAATAGCCAATGTTTTGGGGGCCCATTTTGTCCTATGTGAAGTTACTTGCAATGAACAATATTCTCTTTGCATTTTGGAGTGCTGGTGACCTATCTTCACATCTCTGAGGGCCACCCACTGAACAAATTTTGTACAGTGTATGGCCAACTTAACACAGGATACCATATGACTGTCAGACACAGAGTAGATTCTATTTTGTTTGTATTTTTTAAAATTATAGGTTTATAATTTGTAAGGTGTCCATCTAAATCTAAGATTGCTTTCCCCAACTCTAGGGCCTCATACTAGGGCAATGGTTTAATAGGTTTAGTTCTACTGCCCTAGAACCCTTATGCTCTACATGAATCAGGAAATGGCTGCTTCCATTAAAGGCTTAGGAGCACAGGAGGTTCGCCTCATGATAGGTTCCTTTTAAAGCTGGAGTTAGGTTTAAAATAGGGATCGTATAAGCAGTAATATTTTTTTACTTTTTCTTTAAATCATTCAATTTGCATGATACAAAGTGCCTATCTTTCTCTTTCAAGTTTATGAAATCAGAACTGTTTAGTGGGAGATTCAGACGGTCTGGTGAGTGCATGGGAGATTTTCAATTACTGGATTGCTACTTTCTGTCATGGATAAATTTCTCTGCCCTGTGCTATCTTTCCGCTGCATAAAGCAGGAGCATCAGACACGGCGCAGCCTTGGCACCTTAATCCGTGACAGTGAAGAGCACATGTGAGGTAAACCTGTGTTACTCAGGCCAACAGTGATCGGCAGAACAAAGCAATATGCCTTTCATCAATGAGACTGACACTTAAAAGATGAAATGTATTTCCAAGAAATGAACTGAAGAGAAAGGAATGGTGACTGAAGTCGGAGGATCACATTTTTACATTAAGCTGACAAAGACTGAATTAAATAATGTTGCTTCTCCATTGAATGTGACTTTTTCTTGTTGGAATCAGTAACTTGATTTCCTAGAAACAAATGGTTACTGCAATAAAAATAGTAATACTACTACTACTAATAATAATAATAATAAATAGTGGCCTATAATTAACTAATAAAGAATACTATTGTTATTTGAGTATTTGTGTACTGTTGAAAAAACAATAGGATGAAAATGGGAATGAAAATGGGTTTTTATATCCGTCTTTTATATTTTGCTCCACCTGCATCTTTCAAAGTCAATAACTCTCTATCTCCGACATTTTTACTTCACAGAAGAACTAGACAAGACTGTCCCCTCTCCCCCCTTCTCTTCACTATAGCTATCGAACCACTGGCCACTCTAGTTAGGTCCTCCTTGGACCGCTTCCCCCCCTCACTCTTGAAGTGGATGGTTGGATTAGATAGAATAATAGTCTTTAAGCATATAACATAACAGCATAGAGGGCTTGACAAAAATGTTTCCTTGATATGGTCCCAATGGTTACATTTTCGTGCCACATGATGGATGTCAGTTGGTTATATGTTTCTAAATGTTTGTTTCATATTTGTTTGTATGTCCTTTTGCATTGGTTCTTGTTTGTTGTTTGCAAAAAATCTTCAATAAAAAAGATCTGATTAAACAAAAAAGAAAATGGGTTTTCATACAACCTAGTTCCCTCCTAGTACTGTATACTTTATAGTTTAACCCTTTTGCTGCCAGAGCCATTTTTGCATATGTTAGAATCCACATATATTTCCTGAAAACACAGACCCTGTAGAATAAAATGTTGAGTGAAAAATTGTTGGGACTGTCCCGAACTCCAGTGCTCTGGAGAGGGTGTTCACACACGCACAATTCTATGTATGGGCAGGGGGTGGAGGTGGTGTGCAGCTTCCTAATGGTACGGACCGGGGTGTCTGACCTGTGTAAGCATGAAACAAAAGGGAGGAAAGGAAGCGCCACGGCCAGGGAAAGAAATGGTAAGTAATCAGTTGACTCCATCCGGAGCAGCCTGACCGCTGAAACACGCATGGCAGCCTCTCTGCCTGATCCCCCCATCTCACTTGATCTCCTGGCAACGAGGACGCTATCCCTCCGCTCTCACAGCCCCACTGCACGCACCACACCGGATGGCAGCTTCTGTTCAAATGGAGACAAGGACATTCTCCCTCTGCACCTCTGCTCCAAAATTTGGACATCCTTCTCTCGAAGTCAACCTAAGGGACAAGCTTCTCTCAAGCCCAGCACCAACTCATCTGACTACATAGGTCTTCAGGATCTCCACCATCACAACGCCGATGACATCGCATCAACCCTAGCTTAACGGTGAGTCTCTACACTCCACACCCTGCATCCATTGTGCATGATTTCTCTCTATTTTTCTCCACTTGTGTTCCCGCTGACCCCCCACCACCCAAACCAGGAAGGACCAAACCCGATCGCTTCCACATCACCGCCAAGCCAGCCGGATCGCTCCAACGATCAATTAGGTTTTCTCAACTGATTACTTACCATTTCTTTCCCTGGTCGTGGAGCTTCCTTTCCTCCCTTTCGTTTCAGAATAAAATGGTGGTAGTTGCAAATTTTTATGTTGCATAATATTAGCACCACTCTTAATCAAACTAAAAATGTCATTCAAAAATACACTTAAGTTACTTTTATTGCACAAAAACACAATGTAATACCCATTTTAAAATCTAAAGGATAAAGTTGTGCCGAGTAAATAGATACCCCAAAAAATTGAGTGTGCCCCTGAATTGGCGACAAAGTATGGTACCCCATACAGGTCATCAGTTTAGTGTTAAGCCAGTTGCACGGTCAAACACGATTGAGCCGGCCAAACAACATGGAGCTGGTTTACCGGGCAATCAGGAAGCCGGACGGCATGCCATTACCTGCCACTTAAAAAAAATGGTAACAGTGTTCTCAAAAGAAAAGACACTGTGAAAGATGGTTACTGACCAGACCGAGACCTTTTTCTTATAAAAGTATAAACTTTATTTGTTACAAAATCTCATATTCCGCACCTGTTACTCAATTTCTACAAAAAATCTTCATAAAAGAACAACGTTGTCCATAACATTCATACATGCATTCTTCCATACATACTATGCACTCACACGGATTACGGCAATTACTATCTTCAAAACTTCTAAAGGGGGAATTCTCCCAATATAACTCTTGGTCCCTCTCGGTACTTTTTTTATTTTCCCGCTTTTGAAGATGCAAAAAATACAACAATAAGAGGGGGAAGAATCTGAACTGTAGTTTTACTTTGAGATCATTACCTCTGGTTACATAGCCTGGATGACCTACCCCAATAAACATAAAGGGATATATATGGTATATCGGAGCTCCAGGGAACAAAACACATTTTTTCCATTACCTGCCACCTGTCTTCCTGATTGCCCGGGAAGCCAGCTCCATGCCTGGTATCGGTACTCGGTATTGGCGAGTACCAAAAGCAGAATATCGGTACTCGCACTCGATACCGAAAAAACGGTATTGGTGCATCCCTAATGTGTATGAATTAGCTTAGTAAAAAGCAAGCTTACATTCTCATCATCAGCATGATAGGAGAATGGATCTTTATCAACAACCAAAATAAGGCCAGATTTCCAGCTACTGTAAGTACCTGGGCCACAGTGGGAGGGGGGCCCAGCTGCTAAAAAGTGCTGCTGCAACTCAACTATTAAACTCTAGTAATTTCTCCTGTTGGGCAGACATCATACCTCCTAAAAACACAAGACATAGTGATAGTTTGGAAAAAGTCTTTTTGCTATTGACTTACTTTTCAGTTACCTAGTTTATTGGTTGTTTGGGAAAATCTCTAATGTTTGCCCCATTGGAAAGCTGCTCTGCTAGCTTCAAGGCAACACCAAAGCCTAACTACATTACTGACAAATAAAGTAGGCAGTAGAAGTATCATTGGGCACATAATGAAAGAAAGATTGTGCAGTAGAGATTTCAAGCTGAGTAGTATTGTTAAGAAAAAACCAGCAAACTCTTTAAAGTGCGAAAAGTGAATTTACCAAAAAGGGAAATATATCCAAATGATAGATTAAATTAAAGATTGATTAATTTCCTTGAGGCCAGATATTGTGATTAAAGTAACAGAATAAACAATGTTTCTTTTTTCACAGAAGCTTTTTCCTGGGTAATAGTAACCATTGTTAAGTTTCTTTTTATTCAAGAAAACTTCACAAACTTCAGTACTAGGTCAGGAGAGAAAAATATTGCTAAGGGTGAACCTAGCTCTTCTCTAAACATTGTATAATGTAATAAAAAGAGGTCAGTGCCACATTCAAAAAGAAGAAAAACATCAGATTCCTATTTCCTATAATTGTTAAGGTGGCCACATACTACTAGACCCAGCTTAGAACAGGTTGAACATTCATATTCCTTACTGTAGGAAGGAAGTTAGTGATTTGCATAATTACTATGCATTTAACCACACACATACTTATGTAAGTAGCAAAAACGAAAAAGATAAATACACTGGGCAGTTCTAGCAACCAACCACCAGTGGTGTAATACAACCCTCTGTTATCATTCAAGACAGCGAGCTGGGAAGCAAAATGAGTAGTGGCATCTTGTATGTGACAGACCATTTCATATTTGCTGGTGTCTGCCAAACATGCTTCAGTATGGGGGTACTTTCCTTTTACCATCATCAAATAATTCTGTCTTAGTCTAGATTAGATTAACTGGGTCAATATGGGCTTTCTATTTGCAGCTATATTTTGGGGGGTATTGTGAGGACTTGTTGATGGAAATCCTTTTGTTTCAGGTATAAAATACACCATTCATATATTTTAGACACCTTAACTGGCAGCTGTGTATTATCTCTGGTGGAAAATGAAACCCTAGCGTGTGCTTGGAGCACTTTTGTTTGTCATGTCACTGCCTAGAGCTCTATTTAACTTTAATCGGACTCTAATCCAACAGAAGAACTCACACAATAGTTCTATAAAATGATTCTTCTTGCGCAAGGGCACAAAACATATAGTACTAAAAGTTTTTCTGCAACTGTCAGCTGATATGATGTGATAAGACAATATTCCACTCCAGATTTAAATTCACATTACCAGGAAAGACTCTAAAACGTAATTTACAATGCCCTGTTATTCTCCATTATGCTTACTTTCAATTAACTGTTGAGTCTTTAATCACTAACCATTAACAATCTTACGATATAACTTCAGGCTAATAAAGGGGATGCAGTTCAAGCAAATTTATTTGCCTCTGACTTTTATAGAGATAGAGGACATCACAAAAGCACCCTTAGGCTTGTTTAGATTAACTTCTATTATGCAGCAGCTATGTTTTTACAGAGTAATTTTTGTTTTCCTCCTTTTGTTGACAGAAAGGTAATCTGCAGAAAATCTGATTTGGCCAGAGAATAAGGATCTGCTTAGCAATGAGAATTAAAAATATGACATTTCTACATGACATTGTAAATCAGAATCTTCCATGTCCCCACAACTATTCAACAAAGCTTATATTCTGTGCTGTTATAATTGTATTTATATTAAAGGGGCACTTTCATCAGCATAATGTAGTACTTATCTTTTGGTGGATGGACCGTTCACCAAAAGGTAAGTATAGCGTGGGGGATTGGCCAGATTTAATTCTATTCAATTACTTGGGAAAGTGAACATACCCTTTAATGTGCATTGTGCGTGGTAGAGAGCGCTGCTGCCCCACTTCCACAATATGGCACACAGTCAAATGGGGGCAGCACTCAGCACATGCACACACAATGCCCTATGCACACATTCATTCACACGCAGATGGCTGGGGTTGGTTTTATTTTAATTTGTATTAATTTTACATTTTTAGGACTTTACTATTTTTTTAAATTTTATTCTTCTGTATTTTTTTTACCTTTTTATTTCTTTTTTAAATTTTTTATTTATTTGGTATTTTTTTATCATTATTTTATAAAATGTTTCTCTTAACTTTATTGATATCACACAGGGGTAACAAGCTCCTATGTGATATAATTCAGAGGTGACAGGCTCTCTTTATGAGCCTGCCATCCAATAGAGAAGATATAGCACAGCATTGTGCTCTATCTTCTGTACAGCTCAGGTTTTGACAGCTGACACAGGAAGCAGAGTGAAGAGCAGAGTGAAGAACGGACGTTCTCCACTCTGCTCCCTGTTCTCTATCCTGAAATACTTTGCCGTGGTCCTGGGTCCCCCAGAAGAGTGGGCAAGCCCGCAAACCATTGTGGGGAGGGAGCGGACCATGGGGAGACGGACCTAGGAGGGTGGAGCTCAAAGAGGAGGTGTCGGTGGGGGGACCGGTATGAGCAGGCTGCTGTACAAGTGATCTAGACGGATCACTTGTACTAAACGAGCAGCCCAAGGTCATTAAAACATTTTAAGCTCTGGCATCTGCGCTATGTATCGGGGCATTTTTACAAGTACAAGTACTCATAAAAATGCCCTGTATCGGCCTGATACCGATACCAATATCAGTATCAGTATCGGTACATCCCTAATAAAGACCATATATAAAAATTAATGGGCCTGCTGTGCACACTAGGAACAGGACCCGGATGGGATATTTTTCCTTCAGAGGCAAAAAGGCAGACCTGAACAGTGAAGGTTGGCATTTTAGTGTGTGGACTACCCTGAGGGGGGTATACTTAAAGTGTATTTCCACTTTTGCAGCCAAATTTGGATAACACCTTTTTTATATTTGTTACATGTTCTCATTCACTCAGCATAACTTAAAAAAAAAAGGTCTTATCTAGCTCCATGTTCCTGTGCCAAAGAGCAGATTTACAACTTGTTCCCACAGTAGTTATGCTAATGATGAAAACATTTACTTGGGCACAGAGTTCCAAAAATATACAAAATGACTCTATGGCAACTTAGCTGCTACAAGACCAGATTTTAAAGGTTCACTTGAGCCAAACTGGGGCACTGTATGTCTTTCTGTTTTTGGATTCATATAACCTGCAGTACATTTATCGTATATAACAGCTATTTTTCCAATTAAATTAATTACATAATATAGCAATTATTACCTTGGAACAAGAATAGATCATTTTCTAAATCTCTTTTTAATTCACAGATGCCTAATTATTTATACAATGTATCATTACAGAGAGAATACAGGCTGTTTCAGCAAAGTTCCATGCTGGCACACCCGTCTGACAGCACAGAGATTTGATTTCTCGACTTGGAAAGAAGTGAAAAAGTTTATGATTAGTAGAACCTGAAAAGTGCACTAACAACACATTTTTAATTCCCATCTCTCAACTAATAATGAGATTTTAGAAAGATAATGTTCACATAATTAAACCACTTATACATTGAAGTGTTTGTGTAAAGGGTCTTTAATGTAGGTGCTTTGTCTTGCTGAAGTCATCAGAGCACTGACCTAAAACAGCCAAAGAAATCAGCCATTCCAAACAGAGTTGTGTTGGTCTAAAACGTCTAAGCTAGTTGATTATTGGTTAATTTTAAAAAAGCTCTTACAGTTGATCATTTGTGACTGATAATGGGGCATGCACTCCTTTCCTGTGATAATTTGTTGTAGGCATGAAAAATCATTGGGCCTGATTTTTAAATACTAGTAGAAAAACAATTGTAAAGCTTTTGCTAATGGTAGCCTCTACTTCTAAATGCAGTAGCTGTGCTTTTATTTTGCTCCAGTATTCAAAAATAGTCTAACAGATTATCTAATTGCCAGATATGTATTTAAACAACCTTTAAAATTGCTACATGCAGCTGAAGAGAAACACAAAGGAAACTTAATCATACCAAAAGTAATTCTTCCCACTGATGACCAATGTAAGAGGTATTTTTGCAATAGATGCCCAGAGAATTGGTTTTAGTAACAATTCCCAAAAACTTCATTCTAGGGGTTTTTCTGGGTTAAAAAAAAAGTTCAAAAGGCTGGTTTAGATCATTCATTCCCACTTTACCATGATTTTCTCTTACTTTTTCTTATGTTCATTAGATATGTGCAATCAGATTCACACAAACCTGTTGAATCACGAAATTCCGTTGATTCAGCAGTTCATCCCAATCCGAAATAACAAGTTATTATATGCCCAAATATAAAAAAAAAAACAATGTTCGGGCATATATTATGTTGTTTTGTATGGACACCGCATCTTACTGCATCAAAGATGGCGGCACTCATACATGTGTGTGACGTCGCACTCCATGAATCTTCATGAAAAGCAAAAATATTTATTCAAAAGTCCATCACACATCGTAGCATAACAATGGAGGTTGCTCTTGCATGGGATTGTTATGCTACATTATGTGATGGGCGTTTGAATAAATACTTTTGATTTTGATGAAGAGTCATGGAGTACGGCTCTATTTTCATGTGGAGCTATCCTAGGCAACAGTGAGCCTTCTCTCCAGCACTTGTGTGATCGTGCCTTTCAGCTGAGGCTTGAAATTTTGGTTTCTTTTCTTTTGAACTGAGCGTACTTTTTGTTTCATCATTCATTTCATCCAAAACAAATGTTGATGCTGTACAGAAGTCTAAAGGTGCCCATACACCTTACGATTATATTACGATAATCGTATGCGATCGACTTTTCGTACGACAATCGTAACGTGTGAATGTAGTGCCCGACCGATAGTACTGTAAAATCGTACGACTTTTGACGGTCAAGCATGTTTGAAAACTTTGGTCGATCGTACGATGCTCGCATGGTTGGTGGCGTTTCCGTCCGTCAAAAGTCGTACGATTAACACTGCGCGTGCGCAAACGAAAATAATTGCGGTCAATGACCTCAAGTCGTCCAGGTGTTTTTTTCTAACTACCGCTGATTGAACCTTGCGATAATCGGGGCAGGATGGGGCCGTCGTACGAAAATCGTACGACGGTTCGATCATCGGACGAAAAGTTTAGTCCGATAATCGTAAGGTGTATGGGCACCTTAATATTCATCCCTTTTTTGCTCCTTATTGCCCCTTCTTTTTTTTTTCTTCTCTTTTTTTGTGTGTTTCTGTGCACCTGTCAATACGTGAGTCTAATGGATATAATTCACATTTGTATATTCACGGTTTAGTGCTTCCTGACAAGTCAAAATTTGATATAAAGAATTAAAAAAGTAAATACCAACTTAACAGACATGACCAAATTGTAAAACATTACATAGAAATGGACAACTAAGATTTTACAGCAAGTAATAAGCAAGTAAAAAGGCAGGCAGCAATTTCTAAATATTTTTAAAAGTTATAACAAGTAAAACATTTTTTTTTTAAAGTTATGGTCTGTGAATGGGAACATGAAACAAATATAAAATAGGTGTTATCCCAATTTGACTGCAAAAGTAGAAATACACTTCAAAGTGTACAGAAGTGCCACTAATATTCAAAATGAAAAGGAAAATTATGGACAAAAGGGGAAAAGAACAGGAAAGTGAGGTAGAAATGTAGCAAACCTAAATGGAAAATAATTCAAAATTTAAAATAGGAAACTAGAAGATTAGTGTCAAAAAAGCACAGTTGGCTAAATTAAGAAACACGCTTTAGTGCTAGATTACAAAAAACCCAAAACATAATGTAGCCCATTAACACATATTAACATCTAACTACACATACTTTGTCACTCTTTTTTTCACCAATTTATAAAATGGTAAAAAAAAGAACGAGGCAAATTATGAAAGACAAGTGAATCTTCAAAGAGATCTATCTTTGTGGAAAATTCTTTCTCCTAGCTTCCCTCCTTAAAAAAATAATGGATGGTTTTGACAAGGACATTTAAACAATCTAGCCTAGAGATAAGTAAATCAGTCTCAAAACCAAGCAAATTTTTAAATTGCAATCTTTAAAATTTTCCTTAAAGGAGAACTATGGGGTAAGTGTTTTTCGCCATAGTTCTCCTCAGGGTCACAGGAGGACATAAATTAGCATCCTCCCATGACCCAAAGCTCAGTGTCACGGTCTAGGGACCAGGGCACTAAGGTACGTGAGCTCCTGTGTTTGCGGAGTTGGTAGGAGTCACAAAGAGGCGGGATATCGGAGATGTAGGTCACAGGGAGAGAGGAACGAATGGTCTGTGCGCTCTGAGGACGCACTAGAGGCGCAGAATCTAAGAAGGGCCAGGTATTCGACAAGTATATTGCGAGCTTACTGTCGAGATCCACCCAGTTGCATGATTGACAGCTGGCTCTGCCTATCTAGAGGCAGAGCCAGCTGTGCCGCCCCTCCTCCATTCATTCCTCCAGTCGGTGCTGGAGGATTGGAGCGGGGAGGGGGGAATCTCTGCAGGGAGCCGTGAGTGGCAGTCACGGCTCTCTGCACGGACATGATCGAGAAGTGAGCGAGCGACGGTATGTGTTCGCTCACTTCCCGATCTATTGAGCCAACGTGTGACAGTTTCATTGTCATACGTCGGCTTGAACTATGAGGATGAGTGAAAATCACTCACCTCATAGTTCTTCGTCAATATCTGCGTACGGACTTATCCAGTGCAAAGAGAAGCATATGGTTCTCTGATCCTAAATGCTTGGTCACCTAAATGGCATGATATTTCACAGGTGAGGTTTACATGGAGATATTCAGAAGAATAAGGGATCAGTGATTTCCCAAATTAAATTACCTATGCTGAAAATGATGAAGGATATGATTAGGTTACAAGAACCCTTTGGGATTTGGGGTACCATTTTTACTAGATGAGGGAGAGGATAGTTTTGAGGCTCCCTTATTTTCCTTTATATCTGGGCACTATTCACTTTTTGGGAGAGACTAGAAGCAGCAGGCATTTAGAAAGGATACAATAATCATTCCCCTGATATGTAATAACTAGGGATGAGCGCATCTTCTTGGATTCTGTTAGCAAACAGTTTTGCGGATCTTGTTCTCTGTTCGATGTTTGTAAAATTTACAGTGATCCCCACTATTGCTATTCAATGCTGGCTATATGAAAGACTAACAAGTAAGCTATTGTCAAACATGGGAAGATGGCCGCTGTCATGGGAGGTATGGGAGACATGTATCATTACCAAAATAAAGATAAATAATTAAATAAAAAATATAAATGAAAAAAACAGTATATCTACCTACACAGAACTGTCAGCACTGTCTAACAACTACAACACACACTGACATTATTGCTCCTGTAAGCCCCCCTTCAATAGAAAATGGACTGAGTTTTCTATTCCATAAAATTATTGGCTCATATGATTGAGCTAGCCAGGATAGAAGCTTTGCACTTCATTATGGGTTGTTCCTTATTTGGGGGGGGGTAAGCTTTTGGGCCAAACGTTCACGATTTGTGAAACTTGCAAATCCCTGGAATTTGCCACAAATTCATGGTAGCTGTGATCCTGAACCTCATCCCAATTAATAACCAAGTGATGTTGAGGAAGAAGCATCCACTTTACTTTCTTTCTGACCTGTACTAATACATGCTGAGTTCTTCTATATCAGTTTGACATCACTCTGAGATGCTTCTGAGATGATTTAGAATTCATTGACCTGCTGTTGACCTCCTTTTCCCCTTCACTTGACTTGTTTCAAGCAGGTTTTACATCCCCATAGGCTTGTTTTGGAATGTAAAACCTTTTTGACGCATAAAAAAGCTATTAACTCACAAAACTGTCTAACAACTACAACACGCATTGACATTAAGGGGCTGATTTACGAAGCCCAACACGCACACGC